>NC_090757.1:28195853-28219171 GCF_036898095.1 Palaemon carinicauda
TACAATTTCAAATAATTTATAAAAACAAAAAATATTTGCTAACATCAAGTGAATACGTTCAAAACAGTTGCTTGAAATCCAATTCATGAAACAGTAATTTACTTTTCAATGACCGTTTGCTGTTGCATGCATTTTCGAACGGCTGGAAAAAAACCCGAAAAAAACTAAAGGAAGAAAAAAATACAATTGGTGGAAAAAAAATTAAAGGCCAGATAGCAATAGCAATTTAACCTGACCGACGGATCTAGAGCCATAAAATTCGAATCGGATGAAATTGTGGGATTAAAGAGAGAGAGAGAGAGAGAGAGAGAGAGAGAGAGAGAGAGAGAGGACAATAAGCATTCTGGGCTAGATACTCCTCAGTTAAGGAAAATCTTCTCAGTAAGGTAAAATCGTCCTTCCTGGGTAGAGGTCCAGTGAAAGGAAACCAGTGGACTGGCTCTTCACATTTCCGATCCCTTTGATTCTCGATCTTTCTCCTCTCCCTTCTCCTCCTCTTCTTACGTGCAACGAAGCTATCAATTTCTCCTCAAATTTTCAATCTCTCTTTCATTGACAGGGCGGCATTTTTCCCTTACACTCCCCCGCCCACTCCACTTTTTTGTCTCTCAATAATTTCCCAAAGCGATGGTTCATTTTCGATTTCAGTTTCTCTGTGTTCTCACTTTTTTATTTATTTTTTACTTGCAGACATTTGAAATGTCTCTTCTAGCCATTAGCTATCTATTCGAAATTTAATGATTTTCCTTCAGTGTTCAATGTTTTTCATTTTCAATTGAAGGTACAGGCGTGTTCTCGCAAATAAAAGAGGCATATTTTTCTGATTGTTTCACTAATGTTTACGTATGTTTGTACTCCCACAATGGCATTATACACACACACACAAACACACATATATATATATATATATATATATTTATATATATATATATATATATATATGTGTGGTGTGTGTGTGTGTGTATAATGTGGGAGTACAAACATATACATATATACAGTATATATATATATATATATATTCATATATATATACAGATATAAATATATATATATATATATATATTCATATATATACAGATATAAATATATATATATATATATATATAAAACATATATATATATATATCCATATATATATATATATAACATATATATATATCTATATCCATATATATATATATATATATACACACATCGATTTTTGTTCACTAGCAACTTTTACCTTTTTACCCATCCCTCTTTTCTTTGCCCAATAAACCAGTAAATTAGTTTATAATACATTTACTTTCCTACATCAACATTCAAGTAACCCACCCATACTTGTTATATACCCCACAAGGCTTCCCGTATTCCAAAGAGGATTCCCTCTGACTGAGCAACAGACTTGAAAGAACTCCACCAGAAACAAACAATCTACATAAAAAAAAACTTCTTTGTCCAAGACAAATAAAAACTCCTTTCACGATTATTCACATCGTTTAGTTTTGGTTGAAACGTTGTTGATTTAAGGAGAGATCCTTTTCACATGAAAGTCTTCTTCTTCTTCTTCTTCTTCTTCTTCTTCTTTTCATATGAACGTTTATCATTATTATTATTATTATTATTATTATTATTATTATTATTAGTAGTAGTAGTAGTAGTAGTAGTAGTAGTAGTAGTAGTAGTAGTAGTAGTAGTAGTAGTAGTAGTAGTAGTAGTAGTAGTATTTGCTAAGCTACAACACTAGTTGGTAAAGCAGGATGCTATAAGCCCAGGGACTCCAACAGGGAAAATAGTTCAGTGAGGAGAGGAAACACGGAAAAATAAAATATTTTAAGAAGAGCAACAATATTAGAATAAATATCACTCTATAAACTATAAAAAACTTTAACAAAACAAGAGGAAGAGAAACAAGACATAAGATAGTCTTTAATGTTTTTGTCACAAAGATTCGTTGTAGGACCAATATTTTGGGGGATCAAGCAAACGATAATCGCATGCAAGTCTGTTTCAGTGGTAATATTTTAAGTATAACATTATTAAAAATAGATTAAAAATCAAACCATTGTTCTCTCTTCTTAGGTAGTGACATAGCCTCTGTACCATGGTCTTCCACTGCCTTGGGTTAGAGTTCTCTTGCTTGAGGGTACACTCAGGCACACTATTCTATCTAATTTCTCTTCCTCTTGTTTTATTAAAGTTTTTGAAGTTTATATAGGAAACATTTATTTTAGTGTCGTTACTGTTCTTAAAACATTTTATTTTTTATTTTTTATTTTCCTCACTAGGCTATTTTCCCTGTTGGAGCCCCTGGGCTAATAGCATCCTGCTTTTCCAACTAGGGTTGTAGTTTAGCAAATAATAATAATAATAATAATAATAATAATAATAATAACAATAATAATAATAATAATAATAATAATAATAATATTAATAATAATATCACCGACAGTGTAGCATTATACCCTCTTTTAGGGTAACATCGATGAGAGTATTGCTGAATATCACATAACTCATTTTAGAACTTTTACTGACGTAAATTTTTTCTGACAATCAAATAATGATCTATTTTGGAGCTAAATGTGATGTGGATATTACTGACATTGTTTACAGACTCGTGCTAAGTGAACCAAAGATGTAACTAATGTAGAAAATCTTAAAATAATTTACAATCTTTGCAAAACATTGATGTGGCTATTGCTATTGCGACCCATCGAAGCCGAGATGGAACAATAATAATAACAACAACAATAATAATAATAATAATAATAATAATGATGATAATAATAATAATAATAAGTAACTAATGTAGAAAATCTTAAAATAATTTACAATCTTTGCAAAACATTGATGTGGCTATTGCTATTGCGACTCATCAAAGCCACGATGGAATAATGATAATAACAACAACAACAACAACAACAACAATAATAATAATAATGATAATAGTAATAATAATAATAATTTTAATAATAGTAATAATAATAATTATAATGATAATAATAATAATAATAATAATAATAATAATAATAATTATAGCAATAATAATAATAATATTTCAGGCTTAAGATAGATGATGATATTACAATCAGAGGTTGAGGAACACACTCACAAGAAGCAGACAAAATTATGCTAATCATAAGTCTCAGAACAGTACGTAAGATATCATCAGAATCACAAAATCCAGACTTATATCGATAGCTGGACATAGTCACACCTCGAGATGAGTGAGGAAGACAATTTACGAGATGAAGGAGAGGGAAAGAGGGACAAATAACGTGGAAAACGATAAGTGAAAAAGAAATAAAGGTTGAAATGGTAGTTTTTCTTCGGCATTGATGAATGTCGTTAAGAAGATACTTTAACTTGTTTAGCAGAAGAGAATTTACAGAGGTGAGCAATATTCTTGGATGAGTCTTCAACTGAATTTTTTCACATATAACTAAAAAAACAAAATGAAGAGCCGGAAACCAATTCAATTATTCTATTCATTTATTGAACTTTGTTAAAAAAACATCCGCTAACATTTAAAAGCTCACAGAGCTTTACCCAACAAAGAAAATAACTTACATTCGGAACTTAGTTATTCCTGCTACTGTTACTCTCAGCGGAATTGCAATTCAAATCCTATTAAGGAAAACTAAAATTTTACCATTATAATAAAGTCGGAATAGAAAATAAAGCTAATTCGCTGTTGAATACAACAATAATCACCAAAAAAATATATCAATATAACTAGTCTTTACGCACAATATAGAAAACACTTTAGTATCTTGCCAGGACTGTCAGTGCATCCACCTGTAGTAGTAAACGCCTCCCTTTGACACAGGTGGGGAGATGCGCATGCGCAGGGAAAGAAACAAAAGACTATTCTTAGAAAGAGAGGAATGTGTGAGAAAATGACACAGATAGACAGACAAAGAAGGAGAGGAAGGGAGAGGGCCACGTGCTAGATTAAGAGAGAGAGAGAGAGAGAGAGAGAGAGAGAGAGAGAGAGAGAGTAGTAACTAGAAGCAATTAAAACAGTGTGTTTATACCAGTATGAGAAATAGGGAGAGAAAGATATAGAAGTATATATATTTGTGTGTGTGAGAGAGAGAGAGAGAGAGAGAGAGAGAGAGAGAGTAATAACTAGAAGCAATTAAAACTATGTTGTATTTGTACACCAGTAGGAGGAGTAAAGAAAGATAGAAGTACATATTTATGTGTATGAGAGAGAGAGAGAGAGAGAGAGAGAGAGAGAGAGAAAATCACTCGAAGCATTTAGAAAATGACAAGAGGGACGAGCGTTCCTAAAGGGATGATGGAGTGGGGGAAGAAGAGGGGGGGGGGGAGGGGGGGGGGTTCGTGCCTTGTCATGAGGGGAAACTGAAATGAAAAAGAGGGACTTTCAGAGACAAAAAAAGACTAGGTATGCGAAGAGTGACACAACCTCGGAGGGGGGAAAAGGATGCCGAAACAGATATTCCCTGATGATCTGGTTATCGCCAGATGGCTTGGTGGATATGACAACAGATTATGATGTAGATGGCGATGATAATGATGACAACGATGATGGTGATAATGATGATGAGGGGCATTAGAATAGCATGAGGGTAATATGGTGACGATGGAATAATGCCCATTTTTAAGTGAGCTGCGACTTAGGGTTGATTATTCGGCGACTAGTGGACGCGACCCGTCAAAAATGACGGCTAAATGTTTAGATAGATATGCACACACACGCACATACATACAGATTCAACCCTTCCCACGCCCTACCTCTATCCTACAACACCCTGCTGGTCCGGCAATTTGTGGAAGAGTGTGGTTTCCGAGTGAACTTTTCGGTTTTCGGGGGTAATCCTCTCAACAGGGTATGACTAGTCCCTCTCCTCCTGAGCGTGACAGGAAAATATATATACATGCATACACACAAACACACACATTATTATATATATATATATATATATATAAGCAAAATCTCTCTATATAATAAAGTGCAAGTGTCTGGCTATATACAGTACACATATATACATATGTACACACACATATGTATATATATATATATATATAATAAAGTGCAAGTGTCTGGCTATATACAGTATACAGTACACACACACACACACACACATATATATATATATATATATCTTTCCGGTCACGCCCAGCTCTTCCTATCCCGTAATTTTTGACTGATCGTGTAATCTAGTATTTATATATAGTGATACATTTGGGTTGAGGAGATACTGTATATTTATATATATAGCCAGACACTTGTTCTTTATTATATATGAGAGATGAGTAGATGGATGGATTTTTATATAAGGAAACGATTAAAATCTCAAAGAACAATAAAAATAAAAAAAAAAATAGCAAGAATGTACCTCGCCAAGGCAATAGATACACATCGAAAACGGCACTAGAATTTAATTCTTATTTTTTTAAAGGTTCTTTCCCATTTGTTGTCTCTCTCTCTCTCTCTCTCTCTCTCTCTCTCTCTCTCTCTCCTAGCCCATTTGTAAGTTGATTAAAAATTTCCCTCAAAATAGAATCAAGCATAACGTTGTTCTGTCATCAGGAAATTTGTGCTAACCTCCAGAGAGACACAACTCAATTTGGGATTAAGGGTTGTGGTGGCCTGATGCTAATGTCCTTGCGTGGTGATTGTCAGACCGTGGTGCGAGTCCCACTGAGACTTGTTAGTTCCTTTAGTAGTTGCAACCTCACCATCATTGTGAGTTAAACATGGGGGGGGGGGTTCAGAGGAGCCTATAGGTATAGGTCTACCTGCTGAGTCCTTGCCTGGTTATTGCCAGAGCGGGGTTCGAGTCCCACTGAAACTCGTTAGTTCCTTTGGTCATTGTAACCTCACCACCCTTGTGAGCTAAACGAGGGGAGGGGGGTCTACCTTATGAGTCATCGGCAGCCATTGCCAGGCCCTCCTAGTCCTAGCTTGGGTGGAGAGCGGGCTTGGGCGCTGATCATATGTAATAAGGTCAGTCTCTAGAGCATTGTCCTGCTTCATAGGGCAATGTCAGTGTCCCTTGTCTCTGCCATTCATCAGCGGCCTTTAAACCTTAAGCTTGTTTTTCAATTCTATCAACCTAGATCTCGGTCGATGAAGTCTAAAAATATATTGAAAGCTAAGACTATCAAAACATACTAGTTTAATTAGGGATAGAGACATATTAATATTAGCTAAGCTAAAACTTTAGTTGGAAAAGCATGAAAGTATAAGTTAAAAGTCTCGAACAGTGAAAATACCAGTGAGAAAAGGAAATAAGGAAATGAAAAAACTATATGAGACGTAATGAATAAACAATATAAAACATTTGAATATCAGTAACAACGTTAAAATAGATCTTTCATATATGAAGAGAGAATTGTGTCATCCTGTTAGGCATTAAAACATTTGCTGTAAGTTTGAACTCTGTAGTTCTATCAATTTAACTGCCTGATTAGGAAGATCATTCCGCAACTTGGTCATAGACGAAATAAAATTTCTAGAATACTGCGTAGTAATTGAGCATTATGATGGAGAAGTCATGAGTCATACCTTCAAAATGCTAGGTTAAAAAGGGAAAACCAGGTTAAAATTTCACTTAATGAAACAAATCAAATTAATAAAGGGCAAAATTATGGTGCAAAGCAAACTAGCCAAAGAATATGCCCTATCTTATATGGCAATAATAAGCCAGCAGGATAATGATATCATTGTCATTATTACTAGCCAAGCTACAACCCTAGTTGGAAAAGCAAGATGCTATAAGCCCAAGGGCTCCAATAGGGAAAAATAGCCCAGTGAGGAAAGGAAATAAGGAAATAAATAAATGATGAGAATAAATTGACAATATATCATTCTAAAAACAGTAACAGCGTCAAAACAGATATGTCCTATATAAACTACTAACAACGTCAAAAACAGATATGTCATATATAAACGATAAAAAGACTCATGTCAGCCTGGTCAACATAAAAACATTCGCTCCAACTTTGAACTTTTGAAGTTCTACTGATTCAACTACCCGATTAGGAAGATCATTCCACAACTTGGTAACAGCTGGAATAAAACTTCTAGAATACTGTGTAGTATAGAGCCTCATGATGGAGAAGGCCTGGCTATTAGAATTAACTACCTGCCTAGTATTACGAACACGATCGAGTGATGATTATTCCACCTTTAGAGGATGGAGCTATTCAAGCTTTTTATTGAGCTGCCTAATCATTTCTTATTTTTCTCAAAGATACAAAGGAGAACAATCTAGGTTAGGTTCAGAGGGATAAAAGACGAAAAGAAGAAATGCTCACGTTCACAATATCAGAAGTTTTGAAAGAAAATAACTATTGCTTTGGAAAAGTCAAATTTAGGTCAGAATACAAAATGGAATCTGTTTTACAAGACAAAAAGAATCCAGGTTTACAATAAAATACCAACTGTTTTTTAAATAAAACGAAATCGGTTTGGGAATGCCAAAACGAACCTGCTTTTAGAAGGCAGGATGATCCCGACTCAAATAAAAAATAACTTGGTTTTTAAATACAAATTTAACCCCATTTTAGAATACATAACCAATCCAACTTTGGAATAAAAAAACACATGTTTTCAAAACACAAAACGAAAGGTATTCTAGAACAAAAAAACTAATCCAATTTAAAAACTGTAAAAATTATTCCTTTATATTTCCACAAAAAATTTTACTCTGTAATAAAAATCTTTTAAAAACTGAATGAACAAAAAAAGATTTCTGAAAACTTCAAATAGAATAAAATCTTTTCTTAGAATACGAATGATCAACTTGATCCAAATGACACTAGAGACTTACAAAACGCGGCGAAAACGAATCTCGGCTTACGAGAAGCCAAGAGAAAACATGACTCATATAAGGCTTACAGCCAAGGTAAAGTGAGGGTTAAAACAATGTCTGTAAAACACGGTGAACGCATTCCGGAAATGATGTGTTAAAACAGCAAGAAACGAATAAGTAGGTAGCTTGAAATTTCTGAATGGCTTCGCGTACCAAGAAACCCATGACATTCTTCTATGATTCAGCCTTTCCTATAGTAATTTATTGCTTCCGTTTTTTTTGTTTAATTACGCAATATACCCCATTCATAACGATATCGTAGGAGGAGGAAATGCTCAAGTCGAACAGTGACACTTATAAATATTAGATTAATGAGTTTTAAAGTTGCCATTTCCTCAGTCTTTGTTCATCAAGGATGTGTCAATGAAAGGGAATTAGACAAAATAATAATAGAATTACAAAGTGACTTCCTCTTCATTTGTACCAAGACACTCTCTCTCTCTCTCTCTCTCTCTCTCTCTCTCTCTCTCTCTCTCTCTCTCAAATACCTATTTTCCATCACATTCCCAAGAAGAATTTCCTCTCTTCATGGCTTCTGTCTCCTCCTCTGCCACAATTCCCATTCATAGAATGCCATTGAGTTTTAACTCACAGCTTCCTAGAACCTCCTCTTGGAGGAACTTCCAAACTCTTGCATTCTTTCAAAGATTTTCCTTGATTTTTTTCCCCATGATTTTTGTTTTTTGTTTTTATCACTACGGAGTTTAGTTTGTTTCATAGCTTTCAGTTATCAACGTTAACATTACACTGACTAAAATGTAGGAATAGTGGAAACACTTGCAAATTTGTGTTTAAATTGGTCTACATTAAAAATAACATTGCCCCAATAAGTGTTAAAACGTGTAAGGTGGATAGTTAGTTTGTTTTTAACGTCAAAAACAGATATGTCATATATAAACAATAAAAAGACTCATGTCAGCCTGGTCAATATAAAAACATTGAACTTTTGAAGTTCTACTGATTCAACTACCCAATTAAGATCATTCCACAACTGCGTCACAGCTGGAACAAAACTTCTAGAATACTGTGTAGTATTGAGCCTCATGATGGAGAAGGCCTGGCTATTAGAATTAACTACCTGCCTAGTATTACGAACACGATCGAGTGATGATTATTCCACCTTTAGAGGATGGAGCTATTCAAACTTTTTATTGAGCTGCCTAATCATTTATTTTTCTCAAAGATACAAAGGAGAACAATCTAGGTTAGGTTCAGAAGGATAAAAGACGAAAAGAAGAAATGCTCACGTTCACAATATCAGAAGTTTTGAAAGAAAATAACTATTGCTTTGGAAAAGTCAAATTTAGGTCAGAATACAAAATGGAATCTGTTTTACAAGACAAAAAGATTCCAGGTTTACAATAAAATACCAACTGTTTTTTAAATAAAACGAAATCGGTTTGGGAATGCCAAAACGAACCTGCTTTTAGAAGGCAGGATGATCCCGACTCAAATAAAAAATAACTTGGTTTTTAAATACAAATTTAACCCCATTTTAGAATACATAACCAATCCAACTTTGGAATAAAAACACACATGTTTTCAAAACACAAAACGAAAGGTATTCTAGAACAAAAAAACTAATCCAATTTAAAAACTGTAAAAATTATTCCTTTATATTTCCACAAAAAATTTTACTCTGTAATAAAAATCTTTTAAAAACTGAATGAACAAAAAAAGATTTCTGAAAACTTCAAATAGAATAAAATCTTTTCTTAGAATACGAATGATCAACTTGATCCAAATGACACTAGAGACTTACAAAACGCGGCGAAAACGAATCTCGGCTTACGAGAAGCCAAGAGAAAACATGACTCATATAAGGCTTACAGCCAAGGTAAAGTGAGGGTTAAAACAATGTCTGTAAAACACGGTGAACGCATTCCGGAAATGATGTGTTAAAACAGCAAGAAACGAATAAGTAGGTAGCTTGAAATTTCTGAATGGCTTCGCGTACCAAGAAACCCATGACATTCTTCTATGATTCAGCCTTTCCTATAGTAATTTATTGCTTCCGTTTTTTTTGTTTAATTACGCAATATACCCCATTCATGACGATATCGTAGGAGGAGGAAATGCTCAAGTCGAACAGTGACACTTATAAATATTAGATTAATGAGTTTTAAAGTTGCCATTTCCTCAGTCTTTGTTCATCAAGGATGTGTCAATGAAAGGGAATTAGACAAAATAATAATAGAATTACAAAGTGACTTCCTCTTCATTTGTACCAAGACACCTCCTCTCTCTCTCTCTCTCTCTCTCTCTCTCTCTCTCTCTCTCTCTCTCTCTCTCTCTCTCTCAAATACCTATTTTCCATCACATTCCCAAGAAGAATTTCCTCTCTTCATGGCTTCTGTCTCCTCCTCTGCCACAATTCCCATTCATAGAATGCCATTGAGTTTTAACTCACAGCTTCCTAGAACCTCCTCTTGGAGGAACTTCCAAACTCTTGCATTCTTTCAAAGATTTTCCTTGATTTTTTTTCTCATGAATTTTTTGGTTTTTATCACTACGGAGTTTGGTTTGTTTCATAGCTTTCAGTTAACAAAGTTAACATTACATTGACTAAAATGTAGGAATAGTGGAAACACTTGCAAATTTGTTTTTAAATTGGTCTACATTAAAAATAACATTGCACCAATAAGTCTTATAACGTGTAAGGTGGATAGTTTTTTTTTTTTTTTTTTTTTTTTATTTGCTGACATGAAATATCACACTGACCTAATAAGAGTGAAAACTTGTAAGTCGGATATTCAGTTTTTTTTTATTTGTTTACATTAAAAATTACATTAACCCAACAGTGGAAAAACTTGTAAAGTGGATATCCAGTTTTTAATTTACTTACATTGAAAATTACATTAACTCAACGGTGGAAAAACTTGTAAAGTGGATATTCAGTTTTTAAATTTACTTACATTGAAAATTACATTAACCCAACAGTGGAAAAACTTGTAAAGTGAATATTCATTTTTTTAATTTACTTACATTGAAAATTACATTAACTCAACGGTGGAAAAACTTGTAAAGTGTATATTCAGTGTTTTAATTTACTTACATTGAAAATTACATTAACCAAACATTGGGAAAACTTGTATAGTGGATATTCAGTTTTTTTAATTTACTTACATTGAAAATTACATTGACTCAACGGTGGAAAAACTTGTAAAGTGTATATTCAGTGTTTTAATTTACTTACATTGAAAATTACATTATCCAAACAGTGGAAAAACTTGTAAAGTGGATATTCATTTTTTTAATTTACTTACATTGAAAATTACATTAACTCAACAGTGGAAAAACTTGTAAAGTGGATATTGTCTTTTAATTTACTTACATTGAAAATTACATTAACTCAACGGTGGAAAAACTTATAAAGTGGATATTGTTTTTTAAATTTACTTACATTGAAAATTACATTAACTCAACAATGGAAAAACTTGTATAGTGGATATTCAGTTTTTTAATTTATTTATATTGAAAATTACATTATCCAAACAGTGGAAAAACTTGTAAAGTGTATATTCAGTTTTTTTAATTTACTTACATTGAAAATTACATTAACTAAACAGTGGAAAAACTTGTAAAAGTGGATATTCAGTTTGTCCCCCGAATCTGTTTACATGAGCGTATACATAAAACATGAAAAATTGTATTTATGCGTAAGTTGCTGTTATTTCTTTTCAGCAAGGCAAATAAAACAAGAATTTACAAGCCTCAATAACGCAACCGTTATCCAACATTCCATCATAGTAAAGCCAAGAACTCCTCATATAAAAAATAGATAAAACGAAGTTATAAAAGTTTTTCTTTTATGAAAAGAAAACGAAGACTTCCCACATACACGGACGGTCATACATATACACATTTCCGGAGCTCTCTCTCTCTCTCTCTCTCTCTCTCTCTCTCTCTCTCTCTCTCTCTCTCTCTCTCTCTCTCTCTCTCTTTGGATCATGGCACCTTTACAAGAATCTCTTGGGGTCTATGAAGAACGACGAGAGAAAGAACGAAATAGAACCCTTTTATTTGCGTCACATAGCTATATACTTCGGAATTTTTATTCCATGGCCGCTTGTTTAAATAATGTTTTTATTATTTATTCGTCAACTGAATCGAAAAAAAAAAACCTATGAAAAAAATTCAACATCATCATCATCTCCTCTTACGCCTATTGGTGCAAAGGGCCACGGTTAGATTTCGCCAGTCGTCTCTATCTAGAGCTTTTAATTCAATACTTCTCCATTCATCATCTCCTACTTCGCGCTTCATAGTCCTCAGCCACAGAGGGCTGAGTCTTCCAACTTTTCTAGTGCCTTGTGGAACCCAGCTGAACGTTTGGTGAACTAATCTCTTTTTTTTTTTTTGGGGGGGGGAGAAGAGCATGCCCAAACCATCTCCATCTACCCCCCACCATGATCTCATCCACATATGGCACTCAAGTAATCTCTCTTATAGTTTTATTTCTAATCCTGTCCTGGCGTTATCTCCCAATATTGAGGGCTTTGTTCTCAAATCTACTAAATCTATTGGAGATTGTTTCATTGTCATACCTTGACTCATGTCCATAGAGTGACACCGATCTTATTAAACTGATATTAAGTCTGATTTTTATATGTAATTTCAGGAGATTTGATTTCCAAATTTTACTTGATCTAGCCATTGTCTGATTTTTTTTTTTTCAATCTTTCACTAAACTCTAATTCTAAAGACCCTGTATTTGAGATCATAGTTCCTAAATACTTAAATGATACTACATCATTACTCCTTTTCTCTTTCCAATGATATTTCATCTTCCATTGTATACTCCGTTCTCACCATCTCTGTCCTTCTTTTATTTATCTTTAGCCCAAACTCGTGTGTTATTACATGCATTCTGGTAAGCAAGCGTTGCAAATCTTGTGGTGTTCTGCTAACAAGGACAGCATCATCAGCATACTCTAGGTCAGCTAAATTCATATCACCAATCCAGTCCAATCCTTCTCCATCATCTCCAACTGTTTTACTCATTACAAAATCCATGAGGAGGATAAACATAGGTGACAACACATTCCCTTGGAGTAGGCCTACTCCGCTGTTCACTGGAAATTAATTTGATAAGACTCCATATACATTACCTTTGCACTTGCTATGCTCATGAATAGACTTTACCAAATTTACATATTTAAGAGGAATTCCATAATAACACAGGACTCGCCACAAAAGTGGTCGGTGCACGCTATCATAGGCTTTTTCAATCTCCAGGTTTTCTATATTCTACGCATTACTGTACAACATGTCTCAGCTTGTCATCAATCTTTATCTTCAGTCTCTTTAGAATAAGCATACAATAAATTTTCATAACAACTGACGTAAGTGTAATGCCTCTTTTTTTATACTCACTAAACATGCATAGTATTAACTCGAGCGGTGTTCTAACGCGATGGCCCCGTTGTAGTAAAAATACAATAATAAAAAATGCTTTCTGAAGTATAGCAATTCCTTGAAGTATGCTTCATCGCTTGAGAAGATTCCTTGTTTTACAAAGAGAGAAATACAACGCTCTTACCATGGTAGAACTGTCATTCACTTATACTGTATACGATACTTCTTACTCACTTTCGCCAGAAGATATTTGGCCATTCTCATGCACGGTAGGCGTGGCTTTCGTCTGAGCACAATGAAAAATGATATAACAATGGTAAATTGTTCATCACAAGGAATTGTATCTACGACTCTAGACATTGAATTTAAAATAAAAATACTTGATGAAGGACATTGAACACATTACTGTACTTATAGAAGGAAAAATTTGTTAAAATAGCACTGTATCACCCTACTTGGAACATCCCTGACTGGCATTAAGTGGGTCGGGATTTTGACCCCAGCTCAAGCCTGATAATTAGGTATAACAAAGTCAGTCATCAGTATTCATTGCCTTGTACTCCCTGGTCCAAGCTTGCCTAGAAAAGAGGGGTCGGGCGATGATCACCTATACTGTATACAGTATAATATGGGTGGTCTTAAGGATATTGTCCAGCCCATTGAATCTATCACTCACGAGTATCCTTTAAACTCCTTTAAAATAAAAAGGAACTATAATTGAAATGTAGAACGACATATATAACTATCTAAAATTAATATTGATTTTCTCCTAAGCTGCTATTAGAAATTCCGTCAATGCTATTCCAGAAAATGCAAATTTTCATTCCCACCTACATTGGTGACAGATCTGAACAAAATACCTGTAATCAGTATGTTAATTTCCCTAGGGGGGCTCAGGTGTGGACTCGCTATACAGATGCCGAAAGCCTTAAAAAACCACGATTAAAATGACAACAACTTCCCTAATTAGACGTGGAACCGTTATCACAAGCAACTCAAAAGCGACATTCTGTCTCATTCGTTTCCTCGAAGTCATTCAAAAGGAAACGCATCTCCGCCTCGACTCGAATTTCGCTCGGCAAAACAAATGTCTCTTCCTCGGAGATTTACGCCGACAGCGAGGAGCTAAAACTGCGGTTAAAACCACCACGGGAAAATGGCGAGCCGAGATAAGTTACACTCGCAAGATACAATTCGCTTCGCTGAAGAGAGAGAGAGAGAGAGAGAGAGAGAGAGAGAGAGAGAGAGAGAGAGAGAGAGAGAGAGAGAGATTTATGGTCAATTACCATTATCCCCCGGGAAGAAAATTCATCTTCTGATCTTTTTTCCCCCTTAAAGCAGTCCAGGTGCTTGGCGTCGAGGAGGTCAACAGGTGGTGGTGTTTGGGGATTTACGACACAACACTTCTGGGTGACAACGTCACATTCTGTAGAGTCATTTGAGATATAGCGATATGCATTTCTTATGCAAATCTCTTTCTCGCGTTCCCTGTGACGCAGACGCAAACATACACCGACGCGCAAAAATCATACCATTGCTGTAATGGGATCCTGTTTTACAAACGTCATTCAAGGATGGATGGTGATACCTTCTGGGAAGAGTTGCATAGTAAAACTTAGCTAAATTTGAATCCTTCAGATTTTGTGCAACGTGAAGTATGCATGCATGCATGCATGGATATATACATACATACATACATACATACAGACAGACACAGACATAAATACACATATACGTACACACACACACACACACACACACACACATATATATATATATATATATATATATATATATATATATATATATATATATTTGCGTATATATATGTGTGTGTTTGTGTGTTATAATAACACACACATATATATGTGTGTATGTATATATATATATATATATATATATATATATATATATATATATGTGTGTGTGTGTGTGTGTGTGTGTGTGTGTGTTATAATAACAAATATATATATATATATATATATATATATATATATATATATATATATATATATATATATATATATATATATATTTATATATATATATATATATATATATATATATATATATATTTATATATATATATATACATATATACACACACACACACACACACACACACACACATATATATATATATATATATATATATATATATATATATATATATATATATATATATTATAATAACACAGTTAAAAGTAACTCTTCCATGAGCGCATAAAATAGGAGAGCTAGGTGAAAGGTTAATGGCCAAACTCGTAAATAAAACGTGTTAATGTTACTTATCACAAATAGCAGCAGTTTGGTTGAAGCAACAACAGAATTACACGATCAAGAAAATGAAAAGTAAACCAGTGAAAGTGTCACTGTCTCAAGAGCTTCCTTACGAACAGGAACGGTAGTCCCTATAGAACCTCTACGTTTTATGTCCCCTGATTCACCTGTGAAACGGCCAAAAGTGTGGCTCAACTTTCGATGTCTTCACAGCTGCTACCATCTTATTATTATCAGACGAAATGGAGAAAATTCAATGTTGTCAACAATTAATTTCATTAAATATTCATGACACCTTTCAGTTAATTTGAAACTACTGTGTTGATCTGAATTCGAATCGTAATAAGGACTTGATTAGAGCAAAACTCAGAATTAATAAATTCATATATTTCGTAAAGAAAATTAGGATGAAAAAAAGTTAAATAAGACTAATGATTATAAAAAAATGGTTTTCACTAGCATATCAGTCAATCTCACACGATAATAGCACCTTATTAAGAGTGATAAAAAAAATTACCTATGCTGATGTTTTATAACTTTGAAAATTTCAATAAAAACTTTTTATACCTGATCACACGACTGTACCATTAGACAGCTAAGCTGTTCTGTGAAGGAATATATCAGAAATTACATGACAAAATATATCAATAAAAAAGGTACAGTAGTAAAACATACGGTTGGCCTTGTTTATAACTTCTTTCACAGAATAATAATACAAGGGGATAAAACGTTATTTATTCTTAGAATTTCTATTTCAACTGTGACCAGATTGCAAAATGATCTTCCGAATCAAGTGGGTAAATTGATGGAACTTCAGAAGATCAAACTTGTTGCAAATGCATTTCTGTTGAATAGTTTAAAGCAAGTTTTGTTTTATGATTTATTAATGCGTTATCTTCTTACCGTTATTACAAGATCCTAAAATATTTTCTGCTTTTTTGTCAGTTATTCCTCATTATTACTTTATTTGTTACTTTTGTTTCTTTTCTGTGCCAGGCTGCTTTCCATGTTGGATTCCTTTCTCTCGTAGAATTCTGCTTTTCCAAGTAAGGTTGTAGCTTGGCTAATAATAATAATAATAATAATAATAATAATAATAATAATAATAATAATAATAATAATAATAATAATGATACACGTTTTACTATTCACACATTAATGTATAATGCACGTGATTATGCATTAAGTACAATCACGTGCATTATATAGTACAATACTACTTGAAGAACAATTTAATCTAATGCAACAAATAATTTAATATCTTAGAGCTAGACGATCACTGACAACATCGATCATGAACTTCATATAATTTATTTTTTCAAAAAAAAAAAAAAAAAAAAAAAAAAAAAAAAAAAAAAAAAGAAGAAGAAGAAGAAGAAGCATAATCAAAGAGAGTATATATAACGTAACATTGCAAAATGATGTTGATGAAAAATTACTTAATTATTATGGGGGTATTTTGGCAACAACACGTGAACTGGCTGGCTACATATTTACGACCTTCTAAATCAGCACTGAAATTATTACAAGATTAGGTACAGTAAAGTGCAACGACAAACTATATAAATACAAGGGGTCTAAGACTGCCTAAATTACTGCGAGTAATACATTACGTTAAGAGTTGAATTTACCCAAGAAGGTTAAGAAGATATATTTGAAAATCTAAAATGGAAGAATTTTTAAACTATTATCTTTCGAGACTTTCATTTCCATAAATACTAGAGGGTTACATGGATAAATAGCAGCTTAAGACAAGAAAAGATATATCTAAATAGTGTAGAAAGTTAATTCGCATAATGTACTAATATATATATATATATATATATATATATATATATATATATATATATATATATATATATATATATATATATATATATGTATATATATATATATATATATATATATATATATATATATATATATATATTATACTCCTCTTAATATCTGGAATCTCTCTATACCTCGGGATCAGAGATCCAAGGGGGAATCAACACAAAGATAATAGCTTCTGGTTGGCCGGGGAGTCGAACCAGGGCCCAAGGAACTTAGGTAGGTAAATGGTATGTCATTGTCACCTCAGTTTCTGAGGCAAGGGTTCGATTCCTAGAAGCTATTATCTTTGAGTTGATTTTCCCTAGGGTCTCTGATCCCGAGGTATAAAGAAAATCTAGATATGACATATGAATATGAAAAACACGTCTAAATGTGCAAAATTTATTTTATATATATATATATATATATATATATATATATATATATATATATATATATATATATATATATATATATATATATATATATATATATATATATATATGCATGCACTAGTTTTTAGAAAGCAATTTCTATGTCTTCCTCTTCTCCTATCAATTCCAAATGCTGTACTCTTTACACAAATTAATCAAACAATATTCTTTCCACATGACTGAGACACCTCCAAACTCTCTTATCCATTGTTTCTTCTATGCTACAAATAATTCCTTGTTACAGTTTAAACTTCATTAATTTGTAATCCACATAAAAAATTTCATAATGGAGAGTTGGCTCAACAGTTTTTAATGCAGTTCTACCATTTGCCACGCTCTTTTCTTCAACTATAGTTAATTCTTTTTAGTGAGGCAGATTTGCATCGACTCGTAGGGGTGCCCTTTTAGCTCGGAACAGTTTCCTGATCGCTGGTTGGAAAAGACAATTCTAACCAATCAGAGAGCAGGGAATTTTTCAGAGCTTAAAGAGCACCCGCTGCGAGTCAGTGCAAATGCGCCTCATTAAAAAAAATTGAGTATAGTCTATGACTCCCTTCTTTTGTTATCTACTGTCATACGCAAATTGACTACCGAATGCCTACACAATTCTACTTCTTGATTTCAACTCAACTTTATAATCAAACAATATGCTTACCACAATTATTCTCAACACTTTCCTTTGACAAATTCTTTCGCTAGCTTCTGCAGTTTATCTTCACCAACCCAGATCAGATATTGAATTACCTTCATACACGGCAATTGCATACTCCATTTATGACTGATTGTTTTAAGGTAAAAAATTTCCAAATAAATCTATCCCATCTATCAGCTCACCTTTCTCAGTGTAGGAATGTGTGAGTTTCTATAAATAAATAAATAAATACAAATAAATAAATAAATAAATATATATATATATATATATATATATATATAAATATATAAATATATATATATATATATATATATATATATATATATATATATAATATATATATATATATATATGTGTGTGTGTGTGTGTGTGCTAAGGAATATTTCTCTCTCTCTCTCTCTCTCTCTCTCTCTCTCTCTCTCTCTCTCTCTCTCTCTCTCTCTCTCCTTATCTCAAACTAACAGCATGGCACAGTACAGAAGCATAACCCGAAAGAATCCGCCAAAGTGAACACGATAAATTTATGAGCATTTACCGCTGAAATATTATATTATTGAAAAAGGAAAAAGAATAAGTTCTTTTGTTAAATTCAAAACGATGATAGAACAAGATATCAAATACAAAATTTTCTAAATAAGGAAATCTTCATCTCTCTCTCTCTCTCTCTCTCTCTCTCTCTCTCTCTCTCTCTCTCTCTCTCTCTCTCTCTCTCTCTCTCTCTCTCCACTTACTGCTTCTGTCATCTTCCTCACAAAAGCTCAACAAATACAAATAAGAACTGCGTTGTATGCTCTTACGAAATATAAGAAATGATAAAAGACTTATAAATATACATGTAGACATATGAAAATTGCAAAAACATTCTATAAAAGAAACGCAAACTTTTTGCAAATACGCAGTGAAAAAAAAAACACCCAACTCATTAATGATTTTCAATGGCAAGAAATTTCCCGAAAACAGCTCCATCAAAGATTTCATTCATGGGAACATTATTGCCAACTTAATCTTTAATTGCTATTTGCTTAAGAGCCAGAATTGTGGTCAAGACGTGAAGCACAAAAACGAGGAATAAATTACAAATGAACAATGAATCACTAATTACGAGAGAGAGAGAGAGAGAGAGAGAGAGAGAGAGAGAGAGAGAGAGAGAGAGAGAGAGAGAGAGAGAGAGAGAGAGAGAGAGAGAGAGAGAGAGAGAGAGAGGGCAGCAACTAGAAGTAATTAAAACAGTGTGCTTAAACCAGTAAGAAATAGAGAGAGAAAGATAAAAGTATATATATATATATATATATATATATATATATATATATATATATGTGAGAGAGAGAGAGAGAGAGAGAGAGAGAGAGAGAGAGGGGGGGGGCAGGAACTCGAAGCAATTAAAACAGTGTGTTTATACCAGTATGAGAAATAGAGAGAGAAAGAGATAAAAGTATATATATATATATATATATATATATATATATATATATATATATATATATATATATATATATGTGTGTGTGTGTGTGTGTGTGAGAGAGAGAGAGAGAGAGAGAGAGAGAGAGAGAGAGAGAGAGAGAGAGAGAGAGAGAGAGAGAGAGAGAACTGTCAAGTTGATTCCCAGTTCCTTAATGGACTTTTAACGGATGATCTTAATGCTCAGTAATGGAACTAAGGGCTATAAATTTTTCCTCCAGTTAACAACTGAAAAAAGGTCTAAAACGTTAATTTGCTAAGATAATTCCAGAGTTATTATTTTGAAAGAATACAATTTACATTCCATTTAATTTCCTAAGATAATTCAAGTTCCTATTACTACATTAAAAATAAAAAATAATTTTCATCCAAGTTAATTTGCTTACTTAATTAAAACAATTAATTTGAAAGAATGTATAATAATTGCATGCAAGGCGATATGCTGTGATATTTCAAGTTTTCAGCTTGAAAGAAAAAAAAACTATATACAAGTTAATTTCTAAAGATAATTAAAGTAATAATCTTAAAAGAATACATAATGATTCCATGTAAGTTGATTTTATAAAATAATTAAAGTTATCTTGATTTTTTAAAAAATAATTTCCTAGTTAATTAATTTCCTAAAATAAATTAAGTTACTTTGAAATAATATACAGTAAATTCCACGTAAGTTTATTTCCTGAAATGATTTCCCTGGTGAGAGGGAGTAACCACAAGAGGTACACTCGGAACCAGACTTCCCCTACAAATTGCCGAACCAGCTGGCTGTAGTTGGGAAAGAGGTACGTGGGGAAGAACTACATCTGTGCGTGCGTTGCGTATCTGTCTAAATATTTAGACACCATTTTTGACGGATCGAGTACACTGGTAATAAGTAAAAAAAATGTGGAAGGCTCGTCCCTGAGCAATATAATTATGAGATAAAAAAGAAATAGAAAAGAGTGAGAAAAATAACTCTTTATCAACTCTCTGCATTGAATGGATTAAGGAGGGCCATCAAGTAGAGAATGAAGCCATTTTATCTTAAGAGGCATCTTCTTGTCTATTCTCTTCCTCCGAGATTATGTATATCAATTTTCTGCCTTGTTAACCCCCCGAGGCACCCAGCAACCCCTCCCCCCCACCATCCAAACGCTCGGTGCCAGAACTAGGTACAACACCTAAACTCCTCCACCCCCCTCCCCTCCTCCATCTCTCCCTAGCACCTCAGAGACCTTCTTCGGTTTCCTGAACAACGCGAATGTGTGTGTGTTTTTCAAGTCTGTTTCCTCGCAGGCAGGGTTTTGCAAAGTCTGGCTGAGCCTGTTTGCTTTGTTTACGTCTGCGTTGCCGGGGTTTGAAGGGAGTGTGTGCGTTTGTCGTCTTCCGAAGACCTTGCTTGATGTATTTAGAAGGGTTTGCTTTTATTCCTTACTATTCAGTTCAAGGAACTTTTATGTTTTTAAATGTTCGAGTTTGTTTGTTTTAACACACATTCGTACATACACACACATATCTATATATATCTATATATATCTATCTATATATATATATATATATATATATATATATATATATATATATATATATATATACACATTATATATATATATATATATATATATATATATATATATATATATATATATATATATATATACATTATATATATTGAACAATGCTCAAATCAGCAATGGGGTGCAAACTGGAGAGGTTGTGAAATGTGTCAGTATCAAATGCTTTTGAGTATACATACACATTAAGAAAAGTGACGAAATCAAAGCATGGCAATAAAGGGTGAGATTTAGTGAGCAGTAAGAGAGTAGAGACAACAGCAATTGAACGAGCAAATGACTATAGAATACATGATCCCCATTGAGCCTCCCATCTGGAGAGAATAGTTATGCAGTCCTGGGCTAGTCGAGCGAGTAGCTTGTAGAATGGTTGAAAAGAGAGAAACAAGAGGGCCCATTTGCATGCAAGAGTGGAAGTGATTAACGTAAATAGGAGAATGCGTGTGGAATATATGTTGAGGCTGCAAATAGTATTAAGGCCAGTGAATAGAAATGCAATAGGTGTTGACAAGGGATTACATACCAGACTGCTTGGGAATGATTATTCAGTTGGTAATATCAAGAGATTAATATGTAAAATATGACTGATTGCAGTTTAGGAATGAATGAGCGAAAGGAGGAAGGTAACGGTTATCATTATAAGACTAGGAGTTTATTGGTTTACTTGTGGGTGGGTTCGTTCGAAGGTTTGAATTAAGAAAGACCGAGAAATAGTTATGAACTGATAAGGGAAGACCATTAAGGAACCCAGCCACTGACGAGGGGGGGGGGAGGGGGGGGGGCGCAAACCAGCCTCAACTTGGTGCCGCTCCCAAGCCTGGGTAAATGGGGAGGGTTGGCGGTAGGTAAGGCATCCGGCCATGAAAAATTAGCCAAAACAACAATGGTAATAGAGTATAATCAGAATGAAATTAATGCTTGGGCGTCTCCATTAGGCAACGCGTTGGGACTTCGCCTCATCCCTCCAAAAAAATCGGCAAGGGGCTACCCAATGTGGGACAGAGGTAGATGGAGAATGCTGACCAGAAACATCGACCCCACATAAAAGTGGGAAAAGATGTAGACAAAGAAGAAGAAGAAGGGGAAGACCATTAAGGGTTTAAGTAAGAAAAAGTAAAGGATCTCGCCAAAGAAGTTTGATAGAATCTTGACAATAAGTTGTACGTTAGATATTGAGACTTGAAAAAAAAACTTAGAATGTTGGAAGTGCGTTTAGTAGAGGATAATTTCATGTTGAAAGCTAATAAAAAGCTTTTCTTGACACCCTAATGAGAGGTCTTTAGCTTCAGCGTAGTATGCACTGTGCGATGCTGTGAGTGATCATGAAAACAAAGGTAATGAGTCATTTAACAAAATTCTAATCAGTAAGATAACAAAATATTCTAAATACTCAACGTCATTTATGATATAAAATATTTCATAAACAATTATAAAATAAAATTTATGAGATTGAATGAAAGAATATCAAATAACACATAAAATAAATTATTGACAAAATTTGGGAAAAATAAATGCTGCATGACGACAATAATCAAATGATGATAAAAAACAATCTATAAAGAATAAATAAAAATTCTAATGAAATAAATGGCCATGTGATGAACATTACTCCATAAAGGCAAAAAAAGACACAAAAATCCAGGGTAATAAGTTACATCCCTCCAGAGCGGAGGTGGATTCCTGAGGGAAATTTCTCTGGATATGTGTAATAGGGAAACATCATGTAACGGAATAATAAAATAAAAGTCGAGTGAAGATAGTATTTCGAGATAATACTGATAGGGGGTAAATCCCAAGCATACATATAAAACTTACTCGCGCGCGCGCATACATACATACATACATACATACATACATACATACATATATATATATATGTGTGTCTAAACATATATATATATATATATATATATGTGTGTGTAAATATATATATATATACAGT
>NC_090757.1:28219671-28222171 GCF_036898095.1 Palaemon carinicauda
ATTGACTATAGTTAGTTTTACCGTATGATACAACATATAAGATGAAACACAACACCAGCATCATAAAAAGTGACGTTAAACACTACGATAGCCATCAACCAAGACAGGTGGAGTTGATACTTAACGCCACCTATGTTTTAATGAAGCACAGCTTTACGTTTATGACACAGGGAACTCTATGGCAATGGTAAAATCTTAGAAACAAATAATCATATGTATATAGTATATATATATATATATATTTACATAATATATATACATATATATATATATATATATATATATTTACATAATATATATACTCTATATATATGAATACATATATATATATATATATATATATTAATACCTTACTAAGAATGTTTCTTCTTAAGCAACAATTTTTAAAATGTTTGAGAACTAAGCAGATTTTCACCTCCCTTAACGGTATAAAGCCATATTTCTGTGAATATTTTATATAACACACACACACACACACACACATATATATATATATATCTATATACTAAAATTCAGGCGCCTTTCTCCGAAGTAGAAAGACGAAGTAGAAATAGAAAGACGATAACAACGAAAACACCATAAGAAAAGTGAAATGATAAAGATTGCACATAACAACAGATAATCTTTTCGAAATCAGGGGCATAAAAGAAGAAGAAGAAGAAGAAGAAGAAGAAGAAGAAGAAGAAGAAGAAGAAGAAGAAGAAGAAGAAGAAGAAGAAGAAGAAGAAGAAGAAGACGTCTGTTGTAACTGATATCTTTTCCCCTCCATCTCCGGCCACAGGAAATTGGTAGAGACATGAAAGTAGACTGGACACGTCTTTTGAATTTTTACACACTACTAAAATTTTAATTTGCGTCCGTAATCTTATTCCATGTGTTTAAGAAATAAAGGAAAAAATCCTCAAAATCCTTTAAAAACGTCATCGATTTGATGACAAAATCCTAATGTAATAGTTAAAGAAATAGTTTTCATTATTCGATTTGAAAATCTAGTTCCTTCACAGTATTTTGAGGAAAAACGCTTCTTCAAATTGTTTAAAAAATAAGGACAATCCTTTAAAATATCACCGATTTGTGACAAAATTTTAATGTTATAGTCTATAAAAATAATTTTCTTTGATTTGAAAGTGTTATTCGGTTATTTTGAGAAAAACGCATCTTCAAAAAAAAAAAAAAAAAAAAAAAAAAAAAACACACACGCACATCCTTTAAAAATATCATCGATTTCATGACAAAATCCTAACGTAATAATTAATAAATAGTTTTCATTATTCGATTTGAAAGTCTTGTTCACTAATTTTTTAGAAAAATGCATCTTGAAATCGTTGAAAAAAAAATGTAAGAAAATATCAGACCAAGTGAATAAGAGTCCACCACCTGTACGTTGCTCACACTTACTCGAGCCGAAATCAGACTCCTTTCCTCTTCAATAGGACGGTTTTGAACTACCATCGAGTATGTAAACCCCTGTAAATTAGAGAAAAGGGATAAATTACTTTTTTAGTTTAAAAATGTAAGATATTTCTCAGCAAGTTAGCACCCGTTAGGTTTCATCCAATGGCAGGCAATAAATTATTTTTCATTCATAACCATTATCCGTATTCGTGTATGAGTTTATTTCAATGTATAATACAGGCATAAGCGAAAAAAGAAATCACCTCGTTAATAGCATTCTTCAAAAAATTTATGCATAAACGAAAACATGAGCAAAATATTAAATACCATTCATATCTAATTTCTCAATAGTAAACGAATGTGATACGTGGACGTAATCTCATTTATGTCCAATGTCTATAAAATATAGTTAACTTCATCGGTAGATATGATGTTTTGGTTGTAATTTAACCTCGTGATCATTATTTGTGGTTATAATATTGATATTAAAAGCCATGGAGAAGATGTTACCTCAGTGACTGCAGGTCAAGTATTGAGAGCATTAAACAATCATTATTATTATTATTACTTGCTAAGCTACAACCCTAATTGGAAAAGCAGTATGCTATAAGCCCAGAGGCTCAACAAGGAAAATAGCCCAGTGAGGAAAACACCAACTGGATTATCATAATCTCAATGTTGTAAAGTATTTCTATAGACTCCCATTGGGGAAACAAGAGGTATCTCCTACATATTCTAAACTGCAACAAATCTTCATTCGATTCTAAAATAAAAAGAAGTACTATAAACTACATATATTTTCTAAACCTAAGAAAAAAAAAGCTAATTAATTCCTATTCCAAAATGACTACTTGGATACCTCTAAAAATGACAAACACAATTAATGTTCTTTGTTATGTAGTTATATTATACAAATATTTGGGTGTTTTCAATTCCACTGCTGCAATCACTTCATCAAAATGTTGAAACCAAAAGAGTCTAGAGTCGTCTGGGGGAATGGACGCAAACATCAAAACTTTTACTTCAGAAACTGGAAAATACTCATAGGGTCTTTTTCAAAGTGGCTGGACCGTTTAACTCTACATGTAATGGACTTATATATACA
>NC_090757.1:28227171-28232171 GCF_036898095.1 Palaemon carinicauda
ATCCATATAACACTAATTTGATATAACCCAATCAAATTTTGCTCTTAAACAACTAAAGTTTACATGAAATTAGGAAATCAAAAGATGACACGAAAAGAGGGAGGGTCCGCCTCACCAGAATGTGACACACCCACCTTCGAAACCATGAGGGGTGAGAGGGAGGTGTAATTCTAGAATGATATATATACAGTATATGACTATGTACATGATAATGAGATTATAGTTCCTAGAATATTCCGTGTAGGAGGTTGTTAATATAATGGAAATGTTACTGATGGAATTTTAACGGTGCATGACAATATTCTTTTAGGAGAATGTGCTTAATATAAAATAGGATATACGAGTGTATCCACATATTCACGACCTCTTTTATATACATGCATACAATTAAGTTCACATTCACATACTGTACACACATACACACACACACACGCACATATATATATATATATATATATATATACAGTATGTGTGTATATATATCTTGTAACATTTTCGCTTCTAGCAAGCTTGAATTCAATGATATAGAAGACAGCAAGAACATTTGGAATCATCTCTCATCTTTATTCTAAAATAAACCAACTTTTCGGGAATCGATTCCCATCATCGGGGCTGCATAAACACATGAAATTTTTTTAACCTTAGATATTAATTAGGGGTTACGGTTGCTGCTTAGATTGCTTTTATCTATCTATCTATCTATCTACCCCAATTTTGTGGGGGTGGCCGACATTAAAAAAGGAACAAAAGGGAACTTTTCTTCTCCTCGCTCCTCCCAGCCTGACAAGGGTTTCCGCCAATTTGGCTGGTAATGCTAGGGTGCCACACCCCAACTTCCACAGTTATCCACCACAAATGAAGCTTTATATGCCCAAATCCCCTACTGTTGCTACCCTCAGTGGTCACCAAGGCAACCGGAGGAAGTAACAGGGCCTATCAGAACTGCGTCACAATCGCTCGCCATTCATTCCTATTTCTAACAAGTTCTTTTGCCTCTCTCACATCTATCCTTTTCCCTCAATCCACCTACTCAAACCTTGTCCTTCTTCTTTGTACTTCTCCCATCAACTCTAGCATTTATCACATTCTTCAACAGACAGCCATTTTCCATTCTCTCTGCATGGCCAATCCACCTCAGCACATTCATATTCACTTTAGCTGCTAATTCACCTCATACTCCCATTCTCACCCTCACTACTTCGTCCATACCACTATCTAATTGAGATACAATAAGACATACTCCTCAGACACATCATCTCCAACACATTCAATTTCGGTCTCTCCATCACTTTTATTCCTCATGACTCTGATCCATATATTAGAGTTAGTACAATCACTTTTCTCATACAGAACTCTATTTACATTCATTCCCAACTCTCTATTCTTTACCCCTCTCTTCACTGCCCCAAAGACTTTACATTCTTCCCTCACTCTCTGATGTACATCTGCTTCCACTCCAACATTTGCTGCAACAACAGACCCCAAGTGCTTAAAGTGATCTACTTCCTCTAGTAACTCTTCATTCAATATGACATTCAAGCTGGCACCCACCTTCCCTTCTCGTGAATTTCATAACCTTACTCTTACCAACATTAACTTTCAACTTCCTTCTCTCACACACCCTCCCAAACTCTGTCACTAATTGACCCAGCTTCTCCTCTAAATCCTCAACCAATACAGTATCATCTGCGAACAACTCATGATCACTTTCACCTATCAGTTTCAATCCTCGACCAAGCACTCGAGCATTCACCTCTCTCACACCTCCATCAACAAGGCAGATTGAACAACAATGGTGACATCACACGCAATCCCTGTCTCAGCACCACCCTCACTGGAAACCACTCAACTCACTTCATATCCTATATTAACATATGCTTTACTGCTTATGTATAAATTCTTCATTGCTTGCAGCAACCTTCTACCAACTCCATATAACCTCACCATATTCCTCATCACTTCCCTATCAACTCTTATCATAAACTTTCTCCAGATCCATAAATGCAACATACATCTCCTTATTTTTTGCTAAATATTTCTTACATATCTATAAAAATCTGATCCATACATCCCCAACCTCTTCTAAAACCCCCTGTACTTCTAAAATTACATTCTCTATTTTATCCTTAATCCTATTAATTAGCACTATACTATACACTTTTCCGAACACACTTAACAAATACTTCTTGAATAACAACACTCATGCACATGTCCCTTGCCTTTGTATAGCGGAACAATACACGCACACACCTGGTCCACTGGTACCATTGATAACAAAAAACATATTCTAAACAACTCACCAACCATTCAAGTACAGTCATAGCCCCTTCTTTCAACATCTCAGCCCTCACACCATCCATACCAGGTGCCTTTCCTGTTCTCGTTTCATCTAGTGCTCTCCTCACTTCCTCTCTTGTAATCTCTCTCTCATTCTCATCTCCATCACTGGCACCTCAACACCTGCAATGGCAATTATATCTGTCTCCTAATATTCTCAACATTCAGCAACCTTTCAAAATACTCAGCCCACCTTTTCCTCTATTTCCCAACTCTCTTACCACAATTAATTTTCCTTCAATTAAAAATGCACATCTTTCTATCTCCCAAATATCCTTTTTGTTATCAACACATAATCCGTTAATGCCCTTTCTACCACCCTTCCCCATGTATGCTTGTCATTATCGTTCCTTTTGAAAGAAACTAAAACTTATCACCAGCTACTGTTCAACAAACATATTTACCAGCCTCTCCCCACTTTCCTTTCCACCTGGTACACTATACTTTCCAGTGACACCTTCTACCTCTCCAGCACCCACTCTGGCATTTAAGCCACCCATCACAAATAGATAAATCCTTCTACCCAACTAGTCAATTTATTCCAGAATTCATCCTGCTCTTCTTCACTTTTCTCACAAAACTGACATATAAGCACTAACAAAAGCCCAACATTCCCTACCCAACCTAACCCTTACCCACATTAACCAAGATGATACCTTTGCTTTAAGACAAAACCAATGAGAGAGAGAGAGAAGAGAGAGAGAGAGAGAGAGAGAGAGAGTCGTCCACAGCATGAAGTCTAGAATCGTCCATTCATCCCTCTTACAGTTTAATTTTTTCCTTTGCCATTTCCCTAAGCTGTTATCTATTTTTTTCCCCTTTTGCTCTTTCCCCCTTCTCCACTTTTGTAGCATTGAACTTTCTCGCTCATTCACCCAGACCACTTGCAATGCCATTTTTTTTGGAGGGATCTTCTGTCACTTGGTAAATATATATTTTCCCTTTTGCATCACCGTGACGGATAATACTTCTATGTTTCACAAACATTCTCTCCCATTCTATTTTTCTCCATCACTTCTGGCTTTGGCATTCCTGCAGTTAACAAATTTTTGTTCCATGATCAATTAGATTTTTTTTCTCAACTTCAACCTCTCTCTCGTTTCTCTCGGCAGTATTTTTAAAGCATAAGTTTTTCCCTTCCTATGTTTTGCAACTACCTTTCACAAATTAAGAAAAAAAATAAAACAACAACACCAAAAACAACAGTCAATAGACACACCCAGACAAGGAAATACCCTTGACATACTGAATGTAATTACTATATTCACTACCATATCAAACCCATTTAAAATATTTGCTGACATACTGAATGCAATGCTAATTTCTGCTATTACGTTGACGACAATCCCAATTTTCACTACCATGCTGAATGCATTTCCGCTAACATATTGAATGTAAACACAACTTCCACTATCACAATGAATTAAATTCCAATTTCCATTATCATATTGAATGCGGTTCCAATGTCCACTACCCAATTGAATGCGAATCCCATTTCTTCTCACTATCCTATTAATTGTAATTCCAATTTTTATAACCATACTGGAAGCAATTTCAGTTTTCCCTACCATATAGGAGGTAAATCCCTATTTTGTTACCAGATTGAACACAATTCCAATTTTCGCTACCAATCCTAATGCAATATCAATTTTTATAACCATAATGAATAAAATCTAGCTTTTCCCTTAGATTCAAGAATCTTTAGTAAAAACCATAAACAAGACACCATGTACCACTTTCTTTGAAGAAAAAAAAAAGAAAAAAACTATTTCTCCCTTATGTCCCCTGGGTTTTAAGCAATTTTCGAAACCAAATTATGGCCTCGAGATGCAAGCAACGGAAAAGAATTCATTATATATATATATATATATATATATATATAAACACCTGTAATCAGCTGAACACAGAAATCTATGTAATGGGAGAGCAAGATAACTATACATCATTCACTTCTACTCAAGACCCATTTCCCCTCGTAGTCAAAATTTAATTTTCTCCTGCTACTGTTACAAGAGCTTAAACGCTAGTATTATCTATACTATGAAAACTAAAGAGATATTAAATTCTACCGGTGACTCGAACATGTTAATAAGAAGACAAGTATTCTTATACTGAAATAAAGTTCCATCTAATTTCATATTTCACCAAGATATTAAATTCCCAAAGGCTTACGTGCACGATCTCTTAGCACAAAAATGTTATAAATTGCAATAACTAGCACTATTTAGGATAATACACGTTCCCTTACACTGTCAATAAGGACACTAAGTCTGAAAAAAACGGGTAAATAACAACACAGAAAACATTCCTCACTTTAACATGAGCTCGAGTCACGCGGTTCGCTGACCTGAACTACCATCCAAACACTAAATTAGTAATTAAGTTAAAATTGGGTATCCTATTTTTATGTTTGCGTACATTAGATTAAATGCTCGTCTACAAGACGTATCATAATATATGCACTCTCACATACTATATATACTGTATATATATATATATATATATAATATATTTATATATATACTGTGTATATATAGATATATATTTATATATACTGTATATATATACATATATATATATATATATATATATAAATATATACATATGTATATATAAGTACATAGATACACAAACATTCTCTCTCTCTCTCTCTCTCTCTCTCT
>NC_090757.1:28234671-28237171 GCF_036898095.1 Palaemon carinicauda
GGTGTGATTCTCGACAGAAAATTGACTTTTGAGAAACACATTAGGTCTGTGTCTTCTTCAATTGCACAAAAAATTGGCTTAGTGAGAAAGTCTTTAAAGATTTTCGGTGATCAATCTATTCTGAAGAAGTTTTTTAATTCTTTCATTCTACCTTGTTTTGAGTATTGTTCTCCTGTCTGGTCTTCTGCTGCTGATTCTCATCTTATTTATTGGACAGAAACTTACGGTCAATTAAATTTCTTATTCCTGATCTAGATATTAATCTCTGGCACCGTCGTTCAATTAGTTCACGATGCATGTTGCATAATGATTTTTCATAATTCTGACCATCCTTTACATTCAGATCTTCCTGCACAATTCCATCCTGTTCGTAATACGAGGCAGGAGGTTAATTCTAATAGCCAGGCCTTCTCCATCATGAGGCTCAACACAGGCTTTTATTCCAGCTGTGACCAAGTTGTAGAATGATCTTCCTAATTGGGTAGTTGAATCAGTAGAACTTCAAAAGTTCAAGTTGCAGCAAATGTTTTATGTGGAACAGGGCTGACATAAGTCTTTTTATAGCTTATATATGACCTCTCTGTTTTGACGTTGATAGTGTTTTTAGAATGATTTATTGTTAATTCGTTCTCATCATTTATTTATTTACTTCTTTCAAATTCCTTAGGGTCAATGAAATACAATCCAAATGATTTTCTTTAAGGGGGGGGGGTGCTCTTCATAATATGATATGGTTGTTAAATTTCTTTGAAAAAAAAATAATAATAAAAAAAAAAAACTACTAAAATAATGCATGAAAATATTCTTAAGTGAAAAAATTTATCATAAACGATAACAATGATAATAACATTAAAAAAAAAAAAAAAAAAAAATCTAAATGAAGAATGAGTCATCTGGCAGAAAAAAAGGGTCATCTGACAGCCAACAAAAGTCTCTAATAAATTGTAGAGAAAATAGAGTAAATAAAAACCAAATAAGTGAAAGCGTAAAGAAAAAAGTATTTACCAAGTCTTCCCCGAAGGACACCCCCAATTCAATTCCCCCACTTTTCTAAGCTAATCCACCGGGCACGTCTTGACGTCTTGGGAAGCGAGAGCAACTGGCCCTCTCAGAAGGTCCTCGTATCCTCCTTGACGCCTTCTTAAAGAGCCATGTAAAAGCCACGCACGCCCACTCCTTCGTGACAATCTATTCTTTCATTTATTCATGGGGGTCCAACGACAATCTATTCTTTCATTTATGCATGGGGGTCCAACGACAATCTATTCTTTCATTTATTCATGGGGGTCCAACGACAATCTATTCTTTCATTTATTCATGGGGGTCCAACGACAATCTATTCTTTCATTTATTCATGGGGGTCCAACGACAATCTATTCTTTCATTTATTCATGGGAGTCCAACGACAATCTATTCTTTCATTTATTCATGGGGGTCCAACGACAATCTATTCTTTCATTTATGCATGGGGGTCCAACGACAATCTATTCTTTCATTTATTCATGGGGGTCCAACAACAATCTATTCTTCATTTATTCATGGGGGTCCAACAACAATCTATTCTTTCATTTACTCATGGGGGTCCAACGACAATCTATTCTTTCATTTTTTCATGAGGGTCCAACGTCAATCTATTCTTTCATTTATTCATGGGGGTTCACGACTTGGCAATTAGCAATATAAAGACCTTATCCCCACTAAATATTTAAGCTATGAATTCTCATAACTCAGAATATTCCATTTTGTGTCTTCAGAAGTTCAATATTTATTACAGATGTGTATTTGAATACTAAAATCTGTAAGTTCCGTTCATTAATGATCATAACAGCTGACTAAGAATATTTCAAATACAAATATCAAAATCAGATGTATAAAATACCACGAAATATGCCCCGATATACTCATATAAATAGTATATATTTAAATTCTATATCCTACGAAGAATTATTAATAAAAAAAATATAAATGCCTAGATTGAATAAAACACTCCATTATGTTTAAAATACAAAGATCAAAGATCACAACCTAATTTTTCTACATAATGGAATTGAATACAAATCGATTTGACTTACCTCCTCTACGCTGAAAGGTGGATTGCCTAAAATACACCGTAACCAAAAATAAATCTTTCTTAAATCTTTTAATGATAAAACTGATTGTGTATATTTCAAAGCAGACCAGAATATACGCAGCTACTATGATTTGCCAAATAAAATATATTACACTGGCAAAATTCAAAATCATAAGGTAAATTGAGACGTTAAACACACACGCCATATATATATATATATATATATACATATATATATATATATGTGTATATATATACATAAATATATATATGTATATATATATATATATATATACACGCGTGCGTGCATCAAACTCACTGGAGTACACGATGTTCAGATGGAATAAACCCCCAAGTGAAATGAAAAGTGAATTCTGACAGGTTTCGTCTCTGCAACATCATCTAGAGGACTAATATATTGATAGAGAT
>NC_090757.1:28242171-28244671 GCF_036898095.1 Palaemon carinicauda
GTATGCTGATGATGCTGTCCTTGTTAGCAGAACACCACAGGATTTGTCCCAGAATGCATGAAATATCACGGGAGGTTGGGCACAAGATAAGAAAAAAGGAAAGACAGAGACGATGAGAATGGAGAATGCAATAGAAGATGAAATATCATTGGAAGGAGATATGATTAATGAGGTAGAATCATTTAAATATCTAGGAACTATGACCTCCAATACAGGGTCCTCAGAATTACATTTTAGTAAGAGATTGAAAAAAGCAAATCAGACAATGGATAGGTTAAGTAAAATTTGGAAATCAAATCGCCTAATATTACATATAAAAATCATGAGTCATGGTATGACAATGAAAAAATCTCCAATAGATTTAGTAGAATTGGGAACAAAACCCTGAGAAGAATAATTGGAATTAAATGGCAGGACAGGATTAGAAATGACACTATAAGAGAGATTACTCGAGTGCCATACGTGCATGAGATCATGATGAGGGGAAGGTGGAGATAGTTTGGACATGCTCTTCACACTCCCCAAGAGATTAGTTCACCAAACGTTCAGCTGGGCTCCACAAGGCACTAGAAGAGTTGAAAGACCCAGGCCTACATGGATGAGGAGTATGAAACGCAACGTAGCAGAAGTATTGAATTAAAATCTCAAGACGACTGGCGAAATCTAACAGAGGCCCTTTGCGTCAATAAGGATAGGAGGAGATAATGATGATGATACATATAATCATCATCAGATTGACGCAAAGGGTCTAAGTTATTTATTTATATATACATATAAATATACATATATATATATATATATATATATATATCTGTGTGTAACTATTATTGCCCCTTTTTATACTAGTCACATGTTAGCTTTCCTTATTTCTATGCAAATACACATGCACACACACATACACACACACACACACACACACACATATATATATATATATATGTATATATATACATATATATACATTATATATATATATATAAATTATATATATATATATATATATATACGACGTCGGAACAAATGACGGTATCCCCCACACGACCAAAGTAATCTCCAGCATATGCCTTTTTTTCCCAGCCGAATTTGGATACGTGATCCGAATAGACTTCCGTGACTACTATCACCTGGAACAATCAGAGCGGTGCGAATATGACTTCCTGGAAATACGAGACGGCGCCCACGCCTACTCCGAACTCATCGGCAAGTTCTGTGGCAATGACTTCCCGCCCATCATCACCTCCAAGGACAACTACCTTTGGCTGAGGTTCACCTCCGATGAGAACATCCAGTATAGGGGCTTCAGGGCGGTCTACACGTTCATCAAAAGCGTAGGTGAGAGAGAGAGAGAGAGAGAGAGAGAGAGAGAGAGAGAGAGACATAATTTCAATATTTTATATCTTATTACTAGAAGCATCATGAAATAATCTAAATATGTATTTCTATATTGCTGAATAAAACCAAGATGAAAAGGTTAATCTAAAACTTGATTATTGCATTTGATCTCTTTTGAATGCAGTTCTGTAGTATCATCACTCCGCTATCAATATAGCAAAACTATCCTTTATAAATACTTGATAAATCATAGTGTTCCAAAATATATCAATATGTGGAATATTAAATGACGCATTTGCAAATGTTGGAGAAGGGCTTGTTCTAACCCACACCGTCCTGATAATGTTTTAACATAATAATAAACATAATATTCTCCTTGATCGTTCTTTTAACTATTCATTACTTCTCTTTTTTATTTATTCCCTTACCTCACTAGGCTATTTTTCCCTATTGGAACCCCTGGGCTTGTAGCATCCTGCTTTTCCAACTAGGGTTTTAATTGTTTATTGTTGGCTGAATAACACAATACTCTAGATCTTGAAGTATCTCCTATGAGCAGCCCATCAATATCACAATACAATTATTGCCTTTTAAACCCCTTTATTAAAGTATCCTTAAAGTATATCCTTAAAGTATCAGCCCATCAATATCACAATACAATTATTGCCTTTTAAACCCCTTTATTAAAGTATCCTTAAAGTATATCCTTAAAGTATCAGCCCATCAATATCGCAATACAATTATTGCCTTTTAAACCCCTTTATTTAAGTATCCTTAAAGTATATCCTTAAAGTATCAGCCCATCAATATCGCAATACAATTATTGCCTTTTAAACCCCTTTATTCAAGACTCCTTAAAGTTTACCCTTAAAGTATCAGCCCATCAATATCACAATACAATTATTGCCTTTTAAACCCCTTTATTTAAGTATCCTTAAAGTATCAGCCCATCAATATCACAATACAATTATTGCCTTTTAAACCCCTTAAAGTATCAGCCCATCAATATCACAATACAATTATTGCCTTTTAAACCCCTTAAAGTATCAGCCCATCAATATCACAATACAATTATTGCCTTTTAAACCCCTTAAAGTATCAGCCCATCAATATCACAATACAATTATTGCCTTTTAAACCCCTTAAAGTATCAGCCCATCAATATCAC
>NC_090757.1:28249671-28272171 GCF_036898095.1 Palaemon carinicauda
TATAAATAAAAAAAATAAAAATTTGAAAAAGAAATCGATAATTAGATAAAAATACGTAAATGACCTTAAAACAAAATCAGTGAGGTCATTAACACAGACAAACAAACAAGAAAATACTCACTTGGAGAATTGAATACCAAAGAACCAACAAATCTGAAGACAAACAAAATATTTCGAACTTCTCAAACTGTTGCCTTTTACTTGATTTCTCACATTTATTATATACTTTGTTCTGCTTATAATTAGTCATTTCATTCAGCATTAACTTTGAAAACCTGTATACAGTGAAAACACATAAACAAATGAAGGGAAAGAAGTAACGTTCTCTACATTCAAGTCCATTTCATCAATGAACTTTTGTGACACCCGTTGTATAAACCAATAAATAAATTAACCAGTCAAAACGTTCAATATGGGTAGTAGGTTGGCCAGGGCACCAGCCACCCGTTGAGATACTACCGCTAGAGAGTTATGGGGTCTTTTGACTGGCCAGACAGTACTACATTGGATCCTCCTCTCTGGTTACGGTTCATTTTCCCTTTGCCTACATACACACTGATTAGTCTGGCATATTCTTTACATATTCTCCTCTATCCTCATACACCTGACAACACAGATTACCAAACAATTCTTCATCACCCAAGGGGTTACTGCACTGTAATTGGTCAGTGCCACTTTCCTCTTGGTAAGGGTAGAAGAGACTCTTTAGCTATGGTAAGCAGCTCTTCTAGGAGAAGGACACTCCAAAATCAAACCACTGTTCTCTAGTCTTGGGTAGTGCCATAGCCTCTGTACCATGGCCTTTCATTGTCTTGGGTTAGAGTTCTCTTGCTTGAGGGTACATTCGAGCACACTCTCCTATCTTATTTCTCTTCCTTTAGTTTTGTTAAAGTTTTTATAGTTTATATAGGAGATATTTATTGTTGTTACTCTTCTTAGAATATTTTATTTTCCTTTTTTCCTTTCCTCACTGAGCTATTTTCCCTGTTGGAGCCCCAGGGCTTATAGCATACTGCTTTTCCAACTAGGGTTGTAGCTTAGTAAGTAATAATAATAATAATAATAATAAAATGGGCTATACGCCCAAGAAGCACAACTGCGACCACACACTGTGAAGAGAAAAATGGATGTACCCATCAGACAATTTCTACCGCCAACAAACATGTCCACCTCTGTAAGATAACAACCATAATCAAGGTGTCTCCAACTTTGGGTTATATAATATAATATAATATAAATATGTATATATATATATATATAATATATATATATATATATATATATATATATATATATATATAGCCTATATATATATGTATCACTATGAGGGGTAGATGGAGATGGTATGGGCACGCTCTTCGCACTCCCCAAGAGAGATTAGTTCACCAAACGTTCAGTAGGGCTCCACAAGGTACTAGAAGATTTGGAAGACCCAGGCCTACATGGCTGAGGACTATGCAGCGCGGAGTAGATGATGAATGGAGAAGTATTGAATTAAAAGCTCAAGATAAAGACCACTGACGAAATCTAACCGAGGACCTTTAAGTCAATAGGCGTAGGAGGAGATGACGATATATATATATATATATATATATATATATATATATATATATATATATATATATATATATACATATATATATATTTATATACATATACATTTATATATATATAAAATATATATATATATATATATATATATATATATATATCAAATAAGCCATATATATTTTTTATATATTAATGTCTGGATTCTCTTAACGACCTCGGGATCAGAGCCCCAGGCGAAATCACACTAAGACAAGAGCTTGGCTCCGGCCGGGAATCGAACCCTGGTCGGCAAGCTTATATAGACAGTGACTAACCCACTTGGCCTGTGTGATTTCGCCTGGGGCTCTGATCCCGAGGTCGTTAAGAGAATCCAGACATTAATATATCAAAAATATATATGGCTTATTTGAATAAGAAAAACACGTAAAAATGTGCAAAATTTATCATATATATATTTATATATATATATATATATATATATATATATATATATATATATATATATATATATATAATACATATTCTATGTTTGTAACTTGTTAGTTGTCGTGATTTCTATATACATAAACGCGCGCACACACATTATATATATATATATACATGTATATACATATACTGTATATACATATATGTGTGTATATATATATGCATATATGTGTATATATATACATACTTACATATATATAGATAGATAGATAGTTTGACTTACTAGACAAAATGGCCTTTTCCTTTGAATGTTGAAATTCTTAATCTACCAATGCAGCAATATGAAAAAAATCATGATTTGGACTTCTGGCAAACTATACTCAACTCAGCGAGAAATGGACAAGGCGAGGGTACTTGGTTTTGAACGGAGTCCCCACTGTTGCCTTACCTCCACAGATCACTGGGTGGCCTTTTTATTCCAACCCAGCTCCACCTCCTTAACCTTTTGTTTCTGTCTTTCTTTTTTTTATATATATAAATTGGTGTATTTCTGAAATTGTATCCGAAATTATTCTAACGTTTGTTCCATACCACCACTGTGATAAAATGGAAGGCGTATTTTCTTTATAAAGGTTCCACCCCTCCTAAAGGAATCCCCTCTCATATCCTAGACGGTGCCAATTCACACACTACGACATGCACGCTTTGTCGATAGACCATTCCCCTGCTTCAAGCTTACCATATAGCTACTTACTTAGCCAAGCTAAGGCAGTTATCTACAATGTTAACAGGCACTTCTTAAGACCAGGTGCCCTACCCTTTAGTCTTATTTCTCTTTTCGTTGAGTATAGGTTATAATATGAAGGTCATTCCGTCAATGGGGATATTTGCTTTGTATGCAAATGATGACTTACCCAAAAAATGTACAGTATGTAATCATATTTATTAAAATTGGCCATCCAACAATATGAGCTTATTAAGCACGGCCCAGAAAGAACGAAAGAAAAGGCAATACTTAGAGAAACTTTAAAAAGGATAAAAGATGAAGAAAACCAGTCAGGCGAACCAGAAGCAAAAGCTGAATTCCAAAGAGTGGCAGCTGAGGGAAGGTAACTGCCCCTAGAGCGTCTATTTCCAATGATAAAATTTTGGAAGTGCTTGCCACACTGGCAATATCCACTCAATTACCCTCGACAATGTTATTTTAACTTTATAACTCTCTTAAGGGTAATTTTCAATTCAACTACTCTCTTTAGACTTTTAGAGGATTATTTCATATAATTCCTCAATATCCTCACGTTCTTGTTGTTACTTTACATGGTTATTTTCATTTAATTACTCTCCATAAGGGATTTTTCCTTTAATTGTTCTCTACTACATTTGCCCTTAATTCCTGATCTGGTTCTTAATCACTGGCACAGACGTTCAGTTAGACCTTTGTGCAAGTTGCACAAGATTTCTCATGATTCTGACCATCCCAGACTGTGCCATCTTGTACGTAGTACCGGGCATCCACTTAATTCTAACAGTACTGCTTTCTGCGTCATAAAGCTCAATACTACACAGTATTCTAGAAGTTTCTTTCCAGCGGTGACCTAATCTGATCCTAATCTGGCGGTTGGACCGATGGAGCTTTCAAAAATTCAAATTTACTGCAAATGCTTCTCTGTTGAATAGGTTGACATAAGTCTCGTTTTGTGGCTTATGTATGTATGGCATATTATTCTAACGTTGTAATTGATCTTAAAAATTTTCTATTCATCCCTTTTCATAAATTTATATAGTATGTTATAACATTATTTCCTTTCCTCGCTGGGCTGCTTTCCATGTTGGAGTTCTTGGGCTTGTTGCCTATTGCATTTCCAACTAGGATTGTAGCTTGGCGGGTAAAAATAATATAACAATCTACAATGGTTTACTCACTATATGGCAATTTTCACTTAATTACCACAAGAGGAAATTTTCACTTTACTATTCTCGATATGACACTTTTAACTTAATCACAACCATTTCGAAAGGGTATGTTTTCACAATACCAGTTGCAATGGACATACTGTTAATCCCGGCCTGCAACCGTGTCGTTCCGTGGACAGCTCCTGGTTACCGCTTTAATTAAGAGATCTAACATTGGCAAATTCATTCCAATTCAGTCGTCAGTTACTGAAATAAACTTCGTAATTCAATTGGACTCTATGTGGGCGGGAATGAATTCATAACAAGGCTGTGCTACACGTGTTTTATTTACTCCACAACTGTTGCATATTTTTTTTTTTTTTTTTAGTTTTAATTCAGGTAAAGAATATAGACATTGTTTGTCTACTGAATGTGAAATTGATGATAGGAAGTGCGAAGTATCCAGTTTTCTATTATCAAGCAATTACTGTATGCAACCACTCATGAAAAATGACTGCAAAATATTTGGATAGATATGCACGCACATATTCAACCTTTCCTACCCCTTCCCCTTCCCTAACTACAATTTGTGTGTGTGTTTACAGTATGCATGTATGTATGTATGTATGTGTATATATATACACACACACACACACACACATATATATATATATATATATATATATATATATATATATATATATATATATATATATATATATACAGTATATATATATATATATATATATATATATATATATATATATATATATATATATATATATACACACATATATACACATATATATATATATATATATATTTATATATACATATATATATATACACTCACACACACACACACACACACATATATATATATATATATATATATATATATATATATATATATATATATATATTTATATATGCATATATATACACACACACATATATATATATATATATATATATATATATATATATATATATATATATATATAATTTATATATACATATATATATATATATACACATACACAAATATATATATATATACATATATATATATATATATATATATATATACACATACATATATATATATATACACACATACATATATATATATATAAATATATAATGTATAAATATATATATATATATATATATATATATATATATGTGTGTGTGTGTGTGTGTGTGTGTGTGTGTGTGTGTGTGTGTAATCAAACACACACGATTGAGAAAACGAGCAAATAAACCTTTCTCCATATATTGAATCTGAACAAGTAACAAAAACATATCAAACTGCATTACCTTAATAGATAACTATGAAATTAAGTCATCTTACGAGAAAGCATTTAAAAGATATAAGTCTTCGCTTAAACACGACTGAAGACGCTGTCGCATGAATTCTGTTACTGATACCAAGTAATCAATATTAAAGTTGGCCATGTTTGTCGAGAGGATATCGTATAATGCCGAACTTAGGTCCTCCTCAACATTTAGGAGATGGTGCCAAATTTGGTGGCACGATTCTATGGGACGCCACAACGCGTACTCGTATAATCATCACTGATTTAATGATAAAATTATTTTCCTTTCAACCAACTGGTAATAAATGTAATTAAATTTACTGTTGAATTCAAGTTCTTAAAATTGTTTTCCTTTCAACCAACTGGAAACAAATAAAGTTAAATTTACCGTTAAACTTGAGTTCATAAAATTATTTTCCTTTCCATGAACTGGAAACAAATGTGGTTAAATTTACCGTTAAACTTAAGTTTATAAAATTATTTTCCTTTCAACCAACTGGAAACAAATGTACTTGAATTTAAAGATATAAAATTATTTTCCTCTCAACCAATTGGAAAGAAATGTACCTAAATTTAAGGATACAGCATAGAATTATTTTCCTTTCAACAGATTGGAAAAAAAATGTACTCGAGTTTAAAGACATAAAATTATTTTCCTCTCAGCCAATTGGAAAGCAATGTACTTAAATTTAAGGATATAAAATTATTTTCCTTCCAACCAACTGGAAAAAAATGTACTTAAATTTAAAGATATAAAATTATTTTCCTCTCAACCGATTGGAAAGAAATGTGCTTAAATTTAAGGATATAGAATTAATTTACTTTCAACCAATTGGAAAAAAAATTTACCTAAAATTAAGGATATCAAATTATTTTCCTCTTAACCAATTAGAAACAAATGTACCTAAATTTACGGATATAAAATTATTTTCCTTTCAACCAATTGGAAAAAATTGTACTTAAATTTAAGGATATAAAATTTTTTCCTCTCAACCAACTTGAAATAAATGTAGTTAAATTTAAGGATATAAAATTATTTTCTTCTCAGCCAACTTGAAATAAATGTAGTTAAATTTAAGGATATAAAATTATTTTCTTCTCAACCAACTTGAAATAAATGTAGTAAATTTGAGGATATAAAATAATTATCCTTCCAACCAACTGGAAAAAATCTAGTTAAATTTAAGGATATAAAATGATTTTCTTCTCAACCAACTTGAAATAAATGTAGTAAATTTGAGGATATAAAATAATTATCCTTCCAACCAACTGGAAAAAAAATCTGGTTAAATTTAAGGATATAAAATGATTTACTTCTCAACCAATTTGAAACAAATGAAGTAAATTTAAGGATATAAAATCATTTTCTTTCCAACCAACTGGAAAAAAAATCTAGTTAAATTTAAGGATATAAAATTATTTTCCTCTCGACAAAATGGTAACAAAAGCAGTTGAAATGGAGGATATAAAATCCTTTATTTTTTAACTAAGTTCAAAAGTCAGATGCAAAGAAGGAAAATGAAAAGGCTTCCGGTTTAACGTAGAACGATGCAAACTTATTCTTCTGACATCAACTAATTATAGGAGACAGAGTAAGATGATAGTTCAGATGCCTAAAGCCTTTATGGCACGGGATCAGATCCCTTGCAATAAAGGCTTCAGGCATCTAAACTTACCCAATCCTTCCAGATTTAGATAAAACTAATCTTAAATTTAATTACAGTTCCGAATGAGTATTTTTCTTATAATGTAATCTAAAAAGTTTCAAACAAACTAAAATACGTCTTTGACAGCAACGACATTTACCCTGATATCAAATGAGTTTCACTATTCCTTTCAGAAAAAAATAAAGAATAAAAAATAATCCATTATCATTCTTAAAATATTAACATGTTTTTCTTTTCCTTTGCAGTCTCTTCAAAACCTGAAATTTGATATCAGATCAGAGCACATCATCATTATTTTGACCTTAGGATGTGGACTGCTGGGAGGGATGTGCTTCGCTATGTGCTTTAATTGCATCAAGAAGCTAATTAGAGACGGTCGACAGATTCACGTAAGGATTGGTTTGCGTGTTTGCAGTTTCCCCTTCCTAGAGAGAGAGAGAGAGAGAGAGAGAGAGAGAGAGAGAGAGAGAGAGAGAGAGAGAGAGAGATTAATAATTAAATTTAATCTATTTTTCGACAGTAGTTCAAGAATCGCTGTAAAACTAAACAATGATTTATGAGAAGAAAAGATGTATCAAAGATAAAAGGCGTTTTCAGACATTGCAATGATTTCAAGTTATATTGTCTGACATAAACTGACATAGAGGGAGAGTTTTATAAATAATCACAAATAATGTTATTGTATGAAGATTACGTCAAAATTATAAACGACTTCTGCTTTGGAAAAAAACACAGTAATTACGTTTCTTGACGAAAAAAAATATTTGCATTTGGAAAAATATCTATTTCTATGAATTTTAAAGACATTCTCCCGATTGGGAAAAAAAGTTTGTCATCTTATTTCCCTTCTTGATAAAGATAACTTTATGAATATTCTTTACTGAAAAAAAAAACGCATTCATGTTTATAGACATAGTTTTCTCCTTGAAAACAAAATTTGAATATAAATGGAAAAAGTTTATCATTAAAATTCTTTAAACAAAAATCACGAATTTTTTTTTATAATTTTTCTATTTTGCTCCAGAAAAAAAATATGGACAGTCTTGAATGAGAAACGCTTATCATTTAAAATGAAAGATAGATAAAAACTTTTGAATTTCCTTCTCTTTTTATTTTTCTCAATGAAAAAAAAAATTATGAATATTATTAAATGGAAAACGTAGACGTTTATCATTCATATTCTTTAAAATCACGAATATTTTTATCATCTTTTCCATTTTTCTCCATGAAAAAATATTGATATTAAATGGAAAACGTTCAACATTTATATTTATTGAAGAAAAATCATGAATTTTCTTATCTTCTTTCCTATATTTTCCAAAAAATCTATGAATATTCTTAAATAGAAACGTTTATCATTTATATCTTTTGAAGAAAAATCTAGAATTTTATAATCATCTTTTCTATTTTCTCCATAAAAATTATACGAATATTCTTAAATAGAGAACGTTTATCATTTACATTTATTAAATAAAAATCATACATATCTTTATCATGTTTTGCAGGAAAACATAAGACGCTCTCGCGAGCAGCTGGAAGAACGCAGCCAAAGCATGTCGGCGACGTCATCCCCTCGCGTCGTCTACCGCCCCACGATCAATGAGGACGGCCCGTGCTACATCTCCGACGCCAAGACCAACGGCCACCCTTGCATCAGACCCGAATCCGAATCGGAGAGCGAGGGCGACGAAGACGAGGATGACGAGGATGTCGACGACATGGAGGAATCCTGCGTCGAGATGAGAGACTGCGAGTGCCAGACCAGAGACTCCCTCCTCACTCAGAGAGACTCGGGGCAGACTCAGATCCCCATGACCCCACCTCCTCCCCCACCCCCGAATAGACGTCCACCGGGTCTTCCTCCTTTGAGTCCAGGGCCTCCACCGGCCGTTCCCACCCCGCCGCCTCCGCCAGGCAGTCACTACGGCCGTGCCCCTCCGGGACCACCCTCCGACCACTATGGTTCCTACGGGCGCCCACCAGTGCCCAGACACAACGACCCCTACGAAGTGGACGACCAATCGGACGACTCGTATGCTCAGCGATACCGAGCGGAAGCCGTCATCGAGATGAGAGACAAGGGCCAGTACGAGCCGACGAAATCGCCCAAAACGACGCCGGACGTGTTGGCCACGCATTGAGGGCGGCTGTCGTTAGCCCATTCTTTGATTTCATTCTATTTTTAAACTTGGCGAAGGAGGAGACGGAAGAATCAAATCGCGGTTTTCCCGACGGGGGAACCGCGTGTCTTGGCTGCTTTACCAAGCCTCGCAGGGTTTTCTCTCTCTCCTGACAGTCCACAACACAAGAATAGGTCTCCCCCACTTTCGGTTTTGTTTGAAGGATTCGTGAAAGAGTCCTACAATGGTTGATTTCAAGTCGGATTTCTTCCCCCCTCTGTGAGAAGTTCTTTGAATTGACCTTCTTTGGAAACACGAAGGCCTTTGGTTTATCTATTTTTCCCTGGCGACAGAATCATTAAAAGCTGGGTATTGTATATATATTTTTTTTCGATTTTTAGAAAAAAAATTGCTAGTTTCATTTACGAGGTGTTGAAAGCGTTTAAAGTGTTTCGTCTTCTGTGATGAAGATGATCCAGTCCTATGGGCGAAAGTTCATTTTTGTAAGACACTTTCCGTAAGACAGTCCAAGTTTGAAAACACGATATTACGAAAAAATGAATGTTACTTACAGGACTTGGCACAGGTTTATTTCTAAAGTTGTCGACAGGATCAAGATTTTTTCTTAATACATATTTTTTGGCTGTGAGTTTTATCAAAAACTCATCTCGTTGAAAGAGGTATCCCAGATCACTAGGGAAATAGTTTTCTCCTTTTCAAATAATGTCTAGCTCTTAGTGGCAAACAGGGGTCGATAGATCATAAAATGGTAATTAAGTTGATTTGATAACAATAATAGGGAATGGAGGACAAATTACATAATCAAAATGATAATTATCTATTGGAAGCCCATACTTAAAATAGAACTAGCATCTAAACTTTAATTGAAATATTGCTCAAATTTTACATATATATGTCTCATGCATATCTTGAAACTGTATTTTACAGGCATGCATGTGTTTATGAGTATACGTCTACACTGGCATATATACATTTATAATATATAGTATATATATATATATATATATATATATATATATATATATATATATATACACACATATATATATATATAATATATATATATATATATATATATATATATATATATATATATATATATAATTTGAAAGGAAAAATAATCAAAATAGCCTTATTCGATATAAGAGTTGAGCCAATTCCGAATTATTCACAAATAATTCTTATTAATAAAATGTATGTGTAAGGGAGTTTTCGTCTAAATACAACTTTTAAGATTTATTCCATCAATTTGTTAGATATACAATAAGAATTAAAAGAAATCAAGAATGAAAATACGTTCTTTCTTTAGGTTTTGTATATAATAAAAAAAAAGTACTCAAATTAATAAATTAATTACCGTACATCTGAAATGGCAACGTCTGCCTTAAGAAATCAATGATAACAGACAGATCACCTTTTATATATGTCTTAATGTATACAAACATACATGCAGACTTAATGTATACAAACATACATGCAGATACACAAATACATACATGCATACACAAACATAATACACACGTACATATACATATACACACATGTATATATACATATATATGTATATATAAATACAGTATATATATACATATATATATATATATATATATATATATATATATATATATATACATCCAGAAAATACTTAAGTGTAAAAACAATATGGAATTTTGACTAAAATTGTGATACATTACAATTTTAGTCAAAACTTCAAAGGATTTTTATTCTTAATAAGTTTATTTCTGGATATATGTATATGTGTATGTATATATATATATATATATATATATATATATATATATATATATATATATATATATACCTGCAGACAAAATTCATTAAGAATAATAATTTGAAGTTTTGATTAAAATGTAAAACCTGACCTTCATATGTCCCTGGTCCAGCAAGATCAAAATTGGCCCCTCCCTTAAAGCCACGGAACATCGTCCAAGCAACTAAAAGATCTGTTACCATCTCTTTTCCTTTTTATCTGTATCCAGATGGGTAATCGAATTCCTAATGTGAAATAAACAAGTGCTTTATAGGTTATATTTATTGAATAGTTCTCGTCTTCCGTAGCGGCAAGACCAAAACACAACCCAGCGTCAAAAGTTGAGAAGATGAAGAAGACGAAGAAGAAGAAGAAGAAGAATTAAACAACAGAAAGCTTACCATCTCGTATGCCAGCAGCAAACACATCATAATCATATCGCCCACCCCCAAAGCCCTTTTTTTTCTGAAGACCAGACCGCTACACAAGACGGCGTAAAGAATTAGTTTAAAATATGTCTCCTTCTGCTGAGTAAAGACTAAAACAAATTATGACAACAATATAAATATAAGAACATACCTCAGTTTGTACATACTCGTAGATTGTTTTAAACTAATGTATAACGGAACGATATAAAAGTAGATGTACCATATATATATTATACGAAAAAGACAATCAAAAAGGGATTTTCCTCGCTCTACCCCCGCAACCTCACCCCTTCGGTAAAAGAAAGAGAAGACGGAGAGCGCAATGCTCGTAATAAGGAACGTACTGATGATAATTTTGTAACGTTAGAATTACATTAATGTACCCGAAGAACGTTAAATGCATACAGTGTATGTTTCATGTTGTCCATAATATATTGTTTATGCTTTCATTAAATCTTCCGTTATAAAGTAAATTTTTTTTTTTTTGTGCTCTTGGGTACCGGTGCTCTCGAAAATGCCATTATGTAGAAAGAATATTTATTTACATAACTTTTTACGTGAATCGAAGATCGTATAATATGAAATTTGCAATGTCCATAAAAATTTAATACAACTATGAATACAAATATTCATCTACATTTTCTATTATATCATATATCTATCTTTTTCTTTTATACACATACATACCCATACATATGCATTCATATATATATATATATATATATATATATATATATATACATATATATATATATATATATATATATATATATATATATCAATATGCGTGTATGTATGTGTATATATATATAATATATATATATATATATATATATATATATATATATATATATACATATATATATATGTATATATATATATATATATATATATATATATATATATATATAAACACACACAGCCTCAGACACTATATACAATATATATATATATATATATACATATATATATATAAATATATATATATATATATATATATATATACATATATATAAATATATATATATATATATATATATACACATATATATGTATAGATATATATATATATATATATATATATATATATATATATATATATATATACCCGTTCACAAACACTATACTGCATATATATATATATATATATATATATATATATATATATATATATATATATATATATATGCACATACATACATGTGTAAAAAAAGCTTGCTAGCATATCAAAATTCTAAATGGTCAGGGCACACTCCCACACATGTACGTTTATTATCAAACAAGCAAAGAACAGTAGTACACATGCATAATCCAGCCATATATACATTGATATACAGTAATAAAATTTAAACTAAAATTAAATTGCATATTCCATAATTTCCGACGATAAATGGCATTCAATATACCCGTTACGCTTCGATATGTGATTTTTAAAGCACATTACTTTACATAAAAATGTGCATACACTAGATATGTATAAACAGCTCGCATATGCATACATTTATAGACTGCAGACACATTTAATACTAACACACACAGACATATACAAAACATACACAGTATACGTACATACATACAAATATATATATATATATATATATATATATATATATATATATATATATATATATATATATATATATACACATATATATATTCATATGTATACGTACGTATACTATGTGTGTAATTATACATACACATACATATATAAAATGGTATAATGTTGAGAAACTCGTTATATATATATATATATATATATATATATATATATATATATATATATATATATATATATATATATATATATATATACACACATATACATACAGTATACATATATTCAACGTAATACCGTTTTCCCTCTAAATCCTCAGTACCAAAAAAAGGCACGCAAAATTAAAATTCGAATTAGCCGGAAGTAAGCAGCCCTCAATTCCCAGGTAATGATTCTCTCCCTTCTGAAGCGATAATGGCCAAATTAAGAATCATCACCAAAAACCACGTTTGGTCGAAAGCTATCTGTGCTGTCTTCGTATGATGTTTTCCACCTTCTTTCATTGAAGTGTCTTCGCGCATATCCTGTATCCATTGCTGTATTGTCGTTTTGTATCATAATACAGTGTATTTGAAACAGTGTATTTGAAAATGTCCAGTGATGATAACGGGATTGGTTGGAAGAAAATCAAACTATGAAAATTATATTTAGTCTTTTTTTTTTCCTTATTTTATTAATCATCATTACTTCCTTTTAAGGTGAAATTCTTTCTTGTGCTAAACATTCTGTTGTTTGCCAACCTAATAAAATACTGCCATTATTTTAGAAATCCAAATGATGAAGTTATATATATATATATATATATATATATATATATATATATATGGTATATATATACATACATACATTATATATATATATATATATATATATATATATATATATATATATATACATATATATATATATATATATATATATATATATATATATACATATATACATATATACATACATACATTATATATATACATATATATATGTATATATATATATATATATATATATATATATGATTTATACATACATATATATATATATATATATATATATATATGGAGTATATGTATATATATATATATATATATATATATATATATATATATATATATATATATATATATGCAAAAAATAATTTTCATTAATATTTTCAGTCTCTTTAAAAGGTAATATTCCCCAAGAATCCGAAAAAGTAAAACTTACTCATTTCTTTGACTATTTTGAACAGAAATATGCGAAAAATGCTTTTGTCTGAATACTGTAAATAGGACTCCCTCACATCCAAGTGTATTTATGAAGGTGAAGAAGAAACCAATACAGATTAACCGTTATTACTATAACCTGTTGTATATTATCTCTAGAAAATGCAATTGTTTGATGCCGAGAGATTTTTTATGGAAAAAAATAAAGCTATTGAAGTTAAAACTGACTTTTATTTATTGTTGAATTCAATTAAATGTTCATTTTCATGAATTATTTCTCTCTCTCTCTCTCTCTCTCTCTCTCTCTCTCTCTCTCTCTCTCTCTCTCTCTCTCTCTCTCTCTCTCTCTGTATATATATATACAGTATATATATATATATATATATATATATATATATATGTGTGTGTGTATATGTAAATATATATACATATATATAATATATGTACGTGTATGCACGAGCAAATACGCACAGGGACAAACATACACACACATACTGTATATATATATATATATATATATATATATATATATATATATATATATGTAAGTGTATGCACGAGAAAATACACACAGAGACAAACATACACACATACTGTGTATAAATATATATATATATATATATATATATATATATGTATGTATATACACATATATATAAAAATATATATGTTGTGAGAGAGAGAGAGAGAGAGAGAGAGAGAGAGAGAGAGAGAGAGAGAGAGAGAGAGAGAGAGAGAGAGACCTTTAGGCTATAAGAACGAAGTACCTTCGACGATCGGAAGATTTCAGGGACCATAAAGAGGGAATCAACCAAGGAAAAAAAAATGAGAGAAAGATTTTCAAGAAAGACGATAAATGAGGAAGGGCTGAGGGAAGAATGAGGAGATAATGCTAATGGAGTAACCAGAGTTTGAATAAAAATGAAGACAAACTAAGAAGGATAGAAAGGTCATGAAAAAAAAAACGCAGAAAAGATAGGGGACAGGGATGAGAAAATATGATAAAAACTAACTTATCTGAAAAAAAGGTGAAGAGAAGTGAGAAAAATAGAGAAAGCTTTGTAACATGGAGGAAAATATAAGAAAATGACCTGGATTAAAGAAAAATTCAAGAAAATAAGAAAAAGGTAAAATTGAGTCTAGTTATTAAAACAAAATAATAAAATATGGAAGAAATAATTATAACAAAAACAGATGCAGTAAAGCGAATAAAAGGAATAAAAACAGATGTAGTAAATCGAATGAAAGGAATAAAAACAGGTGTAGTAAATCGAATAAAAGGAATAAAAACAGATGTAGTAAAGCGAATAAAAGGAATAAGAACAGGTGTAGTAAATCGAATAAAAGGAATAAAAACAGATGTAGTAAAGCGAATAAAAGGAATAAAAACAGATGTAGTAAAGCGAATAAAAGGAATAAAAAAGGATGTAGTCAAACGAATAAAATGAATAAAAAAGGATGAAACAAAGATAGCACTGATGCCATGTCTTGCAAAAGAAACTGGTCTTTTACCTTGTCATAAAATGCGCACAATAAGATTTGGAGTTGACTGGAAGGTAAACGAAGTGGAAAAGAGCTGATAAGCTGAAAAAAAAAAGTGGCTCAGATTACAATAAACATCCCACGAAGGATATTGTTCCTCCAGGCAATCTCTGAGAGGAAAATGTGAATACGCAGTATGATTATGCATACAATTTATAGACACACACACACACACACACACATATATATATAATATATATATATATATATATATATGTGTGTGTGTGAGTGTGTGTGTATACATACGCACGCATGCATACACGCATATATATATATATATATATATATTATATATATATACGTATGTATGTGTGTTTTGCGCGTGTGTATGTGGGTGTGGGTGTGTGTGTGTGTGTGTGTGTGTGGTCAACATTAATCTGTTTCTCTTAACAGGGACTGGCTCCAGAGATGAACAACTGTAAGCACCACCCCTATTCTTCAGTGTCTGAAAGGGGATGGAACCCTAGCGACGTAAAAGTTCCACAACATTAGTCGTTTTATACAATGAAGGGTCATTATCTAACGCACTCACGCTATTCCTAGATAACAAGACTCGACCATTCTAAAATATGTATTTTGTACTACGTTTTCAACCCTTTCGAGCTATCCTTCACCTCATATCTCCAAGCAATTAGGAATAACGCTCTCTTTTCACTTTCTCCGAATACTACGGCATGACACACTATTTTCGCCATCTCTGAGCACTTTGGAATTACACAGTCTTTTTGCCAGCTCCGAGCACTTCGAAGTTTCACACTCTTCTCCCCATCTCTGAATACTTCGGAATTGCACACTACTTTTGCCATCTCCAAGAACTTTGGAATTACACACTACTTTTGCCATCTCCAAGCACTTAGGAATTACACACTATAATTGCCATCTCTGGACACTACGGAATTACACATTACTTTTGCCATTTCCAAGCACTTTGGAATTACACACTATAATTGCCATCTCTGGACACTATGGAATTACACACTACTTTTGCCATTTCCAAGCACTTTGGAATTACACACTATATTTGCCATCTCCAAGAATTTGGAATTCCACACTATTTCTGCCATCTCCAAGGAGTTCCGAATTGCACACTCTTTTCCCCCATCTTTGAGCACTTCGGAATTGCACACTATTTTTCGCCATCTCCAATCACATCATAATTACACACACTTTTTTCCATCTCTGAGGACTTCAGAATTACATATTCTTTTCGCGCTATCTCTAAGAACTTCGGAATTACACACTATTTTTGTCATTTCAGAGCTCTTGAGAATTACACACTTTTTGACAACTCCAAGCACTTTGGAATCATACTCTATTTTTGCCATTTCCAAGTAATTTGGAATTACTACTTTTGCCAACTCCAAGCATTTTGGAATTATACACTATTTTTGCCATCTCCAAGCAATTCGGAATTACACACATTTTCACCATCTCTGAACACTTGGGAATTCCACACTATTTTTGCCATCCCAGAACATTTCGGAATTACACACTACTTTCACCATCTCCGACCACTTTGGATTTACACACTCTTTTTGCCATCTCTGAGCTTTTCGGAATTACACACTATTTATGCCCTCTCTGAGCAATTCACAATTTCACACTTTTTGACATCTCTGAACATTCGGAATTACATACTCTTTTCACCATATCCGAGCACTTTGGAATTACACAGTCTTTCACCATCTCTGAGCATTTCGGAATTACATATTCTTTTCATCATCTCCCAGCACTTCAGAATTACACATTCTTTTCGCCACCTCCGAGCTCTTTGAAATTGCACTCTCATTTCTCTATCGCCAAGCACTTCGAATTACACATTCTTTTCACCATTTTTAAGTATTTAGGAATTACATACTCTTTTCACCATCTCCAATCACTTCAGAATTACTTGCTCTATTAGGTAATCTCCAAACACTTCGGAATTACACTCTCTTTGCCATCTCCGAGCTCTTCGGAATTACACACTCTTCTTAATAACCAATTATCATCTATCGTTTCCACATGAATGTTGTCTTACCTATCCTTTCGTCTATGCTAGGCTTTTTGCCGGTTTTGCATGTCACCACATTTCTCACCCAAATTCATCCTTTTTACATCAAATACATACTATAAAAACAGTTCATCTCACGAGGTTTCACTTTCTTCATATGGTCCCTACATTGGTTCATTATCGAGTCCTAGGACATACCTCAGGCAGAAGCAAGCAATTGAGGCCGATTTTCTGGTTAATAAACAGTATCTATGTTGAGCTAAGCACTGAATTCATACCTGGCAGGTAATCAACTATGGTAGAATCTACCTCAGGTCGGAGAAATGAAGGAAGACAAAAAGATACTCTTGATCCTACTTGACTTCGTTCTTGCTTCCTCTATTCCTTTTCATGGTTCAACATCTTCTATCTCCTGGGTTTTACTGTAGATGTAGATATAGTTAGCCATTGAATGGCCCCAAATAGTCTTAATTCCAGGCTATTTAGACCAAATCCATAAATATGATCTATTCCAATCCATTTCAAAAGGCCAGTTTCATAAGTTGGAAAAGGTGGGTATACGGTCTCCTCTCTCTCTCTCTCTCTCTCTCTCTCTCTCTCTCTCTCTCTATTATATATATATATATATATATATATACTGTGTATATACAGATATATATATATAATATATACATAATCACACATATATATAAAAATAATTGCGTAGCTATACATACAATTATATACATACACATAATATATATACAGTATATATAGAGTATATTCATTATTAATAACGATATGATATTAACTACGTAGATAAGCTGATAATTCGTTAAACGTGTCATCAAATTGAAATACCATGAACTGTATAATTGGGTTTAATTGTTATGCTGCATTTGCTGTTGTCAAATGATATTCAGATACACTATCAATGTGATATTTTATCACTATCAAACCTAAATAACTAATAGCAAGAATACTTACTTAGTGACACAGTAACCCAAATTATTTATTCAAGTTATAATCATATATATATATATATATATATACACACACATATATATATATACATATACATATACATATATATATTATTATTATTATTATCATTATTATATTATTACTATCCAAGCTACAACCCTAGTTGGAAAAGCAAGATGCTATAAGCCCAGGGGCTCCAACAGGGAAAAATAGCACAGTGAGGAAAGGAAATAAGGAAATAAATAAATGAAGAGAACAAATTAACAATAAATCATCCTAAAATAAGAAACAACGTCAAAACAGACATGTCATATACTAAACTATCAACAACATCAAAAACAAATATGTCATAAATAAACTATAAAAAGACTATGTCCTCCTGGTCAACATAAAAACATTTGCTCCAACTTTGAACTTTTGAAGTTCTACTGATTCAACCACACGATTAGGAAGATCATTCCACAACTTGGTCACAGCTGGAATAAAACTTCTAGAGTACTGCGTAGTATTGAGCCTCGTGATGGAGAAGGCCTGGCTATTAGAATTAACTGCCTGCCTAGTATTACGAACAGGATAGAATTGTCCAGGGAGATCTGAATGTAAAGGATGGTCAGAGTTGTGAAAAATCTTATGCAATATGCATAATGAACTAATTGAACGACGGTGCCAGAGATTAATATCTAGATCAGGAATAAGAAATTTAATAGACCGTAAGTTTCTGTCCAACAAATTAAGATGAGAATCAGCAGCTGAAGACCAGACAGGAGAACAATACTCAAAACAAGGTAGAATGAAAGAATTAAAACACTTCTTCAGAATAGATTGATCACCGAAAATCCTGAAAGACTTTCTCAATAAGCCTATTTTTTTGTGAAATTGAAGAAGACACAGACCTTATATATAAAGTATATATATAGTATATATATATAATATATATATATAATATATATATATATATACACTGTACATATACCTAGATGAAAGAAAAAAAGTGAGGAAAAGATGGAAAATAAATCAAATCAAGTATGTTTTAAAAAAACAGCATTTTGCTAAAAAAAGTGAGGAAATGATGGAAAAGAAAGCCAATCAAGCATGTTTTCAAAAATTAGCATTTTGCTACAATACATGATTTCCTTTGTAGTCTGGACTGTTAAAATATTATATTAATCATTACTTTTAGAACATGCTTGGGTGGAAAGGGTTACACCGCAACCCCAATTGCATTTCTTGCTGTTTTTTTTTTTTTTTTTTTTTTTTGTCCCTCACTTCCAGTGATTTGTTTTTTACTTGACTCTCCTATTTTATCTCTTCTCCAGCATTCACCTTTAACCTAAGGACAAAGAACTTTGACAGCCTATGGGACCCTTAACTAAATGCCCTTTTAAGAAATAATTTTGCTCAAAATTTTTTTATGGAAGATTTTCTCCCTCAAAATCAATGCAGTATCACTATCAAACAAAGATTATAAACAGGGCGTCACCATCTACATTAGGCCTAAAAAAATAAATGATGGATCGGTTATTTATGTCGATCCCCCGTTTTTTATCCGGAGATGGATGGAAGGGGAAACTGCCTTAACTTCCCTCCCATCACGTTCCTTCCAAAGTTTTTCTTGGTTGCTTCAGGCAAACTTTTCACCATTACCCGTTCGTGCGAAAGCGATGGACTGTGTGTGTGTGTGTGTGTGTGTGTGAGCGAGAAATGGGAGGAATAATATTTATACATTGAGAGAGAGAGAGAGAGAGAGAGAGAGAGAGAGAGAGAGAGAGAGTTTCAACGTTATTTCTAAGATGATTTGAAATTATATCGAGAAATGGGAGAAACAAAGTTTATACGTTATTGACATGAAAGAGAGAGAGAGAGAGAGAGAGAGAGAGAGAGAGAGAGAGAGAGAGAGTTTAAACGTTATTTCGCAGGTGATGAGAGAGAGAGAGAGAGTGTGTTTCAACGTTATTTCGCAGGTGATTTTAAATTATATCAGGAAACGGGAGAAACAAAATTTATACGTTATTGACGAGAGAGAGAGAGAGAGAGAGAGAGAGAGAGAGAGAGAGAGAGTTTAAACGTTATTTCTAAGATGATTTGAAATTATATCGGGAAACAGGAGAAACAAAGTTTATACGATACTGACATGAGAGAGAGAGAGAGAGAGAGAGGAGAGAGAGAGAGAGAGAGAGAGAAAGTGTTTAAACGTTATTTCTAAGATTTGAAATTATATCGGGAAACGGGAGAAACAAAGTTTATACGAGAGAGAGAGAGAGAGAGAGAGAGAGAGAGAGAGAGAATACTTTGGGCAGTAATATCTCTCTCTGTAGTCTTGCTCAGTCACTGATTCCCGGAGTGTAAATCCGTGTTCTTTTCTCGTCTCGCAAGGAAATAGTTTTAGGAAAACTTTATACCACGACATATTTTCCATACTGGCCGCTCTTGTGTGTTTTTTTTTGTTTTTTTTTTTGAGAAAACTTCAAAAGAATTTTGAATTTGTAATTTCAGAAAATAAATTTCTATGCTTTTGTGAAAGAAAATATCTTGAATCGAAGGACATTTTTTTATCAATGAAATATAATTTAATTCATCTGTACATGGTTTTTATGTGCATTATTATTATTATTATTATTATTATTATTATTATCTAGGCTACAACACTAGTTGTAAAAGCAGAATGCTATAAGGCTCAAGGTCCCAACAGGGAAAATAGCCCGGTGAGGAAAGGAAATACGGAAACTACAAGAAAAGTTATTAATAATCACAATAAAATATTTCAAGAACATATTTCATTTAGAAAAAATAAAAAAATTTAAAAAAACCTTTTCCTCTTTCCTCACTGGGCTAATTTCCCTGTTGGAGCCCCTGGGCTTATAGCATTCTGCTTTTCCAACTAGGGTTGTAGCTTAGCAAGTAATAATAATAAAAGAGAAATTAGATAGAATAGTGTGCATAAAAATGCTAGAATCTAACTTCCTTTTCGTTATTACTTATAAAATAGGATTAAAGCAAGGACAAGAAGAAGGATCCAGAGCATGAAAATACAAATCACAGATCATGCATAGCTTTAGGGACTTGACCTCCTTCAAAATCATGCAATAAAACAATGGAGATCAAGTAATGAAAACATAAGGGCTCTGTAAATCCAACAGAAATGGCGAAAGCTGAGAAATAGCGTCGTGTCTATAAGATCCGAGTCGTTAGGCTTCTCGTCTCCAAGTCAATTGACCCTGAAGAGGTGATATCATGGTACGATAACCAAGGACGCTGGCTTCTCCTTTTTCCCACTAGGGTGGTCCTTCAAGATCGAATTTTCTCAAGGAAACATTCCTGACGTTAATATTTTTAAGTTAATTTGTGCAAGATGCTTTCAATGAGTATTCTAAACTGATGTTTCCCCAATGCTAAATATTACGCAATAATTTTTTTATCGATCTGGGATTGGTGGATTGAATTATAATATTTAGGACCTATGACAGGCGCTTGGACCAGTGAGGCCATTCAGCGTCTTGGGGGAGGGGTAACTTGCATTGAAAAATGAAGATACCAAGACGGACCAGAAAGGACAATCCTGGAGAAACAATTTTGTTTAAATGGAAAATGATTTTGATATGAATGGCAGATTAAACCAAGTACCTCTTAAAATCTATGGAATTCTGAGATCAATTTCACAATACATTTAAAACAACATTCACATGAGAAGAATTCTTTAAAAATCCAATTTACTTTACGACGTACGAAAAGAAATAAGTTCTCTTTATATGCATTCACGCATCCCTATACACATAAAATTAATGTTCCGTATACATAAATGTATTGTAATCGTGTATATATGTGTGGGGTGCATATATGTGTGAATAAAAATATACTGTGTGAGAGTATTTATATACAGTATATATATATATATATATATATATATATATATATATATATATATATATATACTGTATATATATATGTACATATATATACTGTATATATATATACTGTGTATATAAATATATATATATATATATATATATATATATATATATATATATATATATATATATATATATATA
>NC_090757.1:28277171-28284671 GCF_036898095.1 Palaemon carinicauda
TACCCCTTCCCTAAAAAGGAAAAGAATTCTATTCCCTAAAAAAGCCGTCTGACGTTGAATATTAAGTGGGTGGAGAAAATCAAAAGTTTTACCTCGTATCATGAACGTATTATGTCTATTGTATTCATTTATTGGTTACTAATAAACAAGTAATAATTGATACTGTAATTGAAAGACGTTTATACCACGATTTCACCATAGACAGTACAGGAATGGTTATCCTAGGTATTTCTGAAGATGTTAGAAGATTATGGAGCTCTTGAAGTACAGTGCGAATGGATAATACTTTAATCTACGAAACTCTTACTGTCAACAGGGAACAAATGGTGGTGAGATCTTAATTATGTCAGTGTACCCTGCGGTTAAGCAAATAGTTTGCTCCATCCTTGATGTAGCCTTAAGTGTGTTAGTTCGAATTCTGTCCTTCATTTTCTCATAGTTCAACCAAGATTTAAAAGTGAAAATTTTCAAATGATGCAAGATGTAATTAAGTAATATATAAGTGTGATTACTAAAATTACAACATACACAACAACACAATTATACATACATGGGTATGAAGGGAAGTTCAAGTATACTCATTTATTTCCAATTAGGTAACACTTAGTAGTGGCAATTTTATCAAGAGATACAGTGAAGTAGGGAAGCCAAGGGGTCATTTTAACTATGAAAATACAAACACATATACTGTACAAAATCATATAGACCAGTGAATTAGTATGTATGGGTGGATATATATATATATATATAAATATATATATATATATATATATATATATATATATATATATATATATACAATATATATATATATATATATACACACACACAAACACACACACACACACATATATATATATATATATATATACATATATATATATATATATATATATCCAAACAATCTTCTCTCCCCTATATTATTCGAAGATATGTTACATCATAACTCATATGACTTGACCTGACTCTTGACCCACCTCAACTGAGGTATGATGGTAAATTCTGCCATATGAAACCCTGTCAATTTTTTTGCCATACTAAATATGCCTATTTTCACCAAAACGAAACGAATCCTAATCACATTTATAATTGAATATGACAGTTCATAATGTGATTGAAAGGAATGGCGCCCTAACACGATATCAAGTCATAATTCATAAGGAAGACTGATTATGAAGATCTAATTTAAATGGTTGTCAACTCGTATCTCATCCGAAGAAGTATATATTGATTAATCACAAGTGATTTACATAAGTATAAATTCCTAAGGAATTTTTGTACCCTCTCATTATGTCGGGCTTTGCTTGACAAGTTCTGGCAATCTGCCAATCCCGTTTCAAGTCATCTTTTCTGACAACGGCGACAGCGGCGACGTAATTGAAAATGGTATCGCATTTAAATACAAAAGCAGCATCACTTTTTACCTTACATTAACAAAGAATATAACTGCAATACATGGATGACGACCTAAATCCTAAAAATAATATCATTAAAAGTAATGCCAAGCAAAGTTTACATTTCTCCAAGTTGCCTATTTTATTTTCATCTTTCCTAGAACTACCACTCAACTAAAAGGTTCCATCAATATTTAAAAAATGGATTAGTGGTATGAATAGCATTTAAGCCAAATGCCCTATTACTGGGGGCGGGGAGATCCTTTAGCACGTTTCTAGATAAATTCCCCTTGGTTAAAATTTCACAAAAGGTGATTTTCACAATGGAATCTTCCACCTTGCTAAATTCCCCAACAGTAAAATTCCACCCCAGAGAGCTCCAACCAAAACATTTTACATAAAATAAAAAGTTCAGTTTCCACATAAAGACAAAAATGTGGTATACATAAATGTTAAGTACACATTATTTGTAATTAAATGTTTTTTCAAATCAGAAAAATTAAGTACAATGATTCTTAAAAATTGCAAAGGGTTTCCATTATGATAATATTAGACTTGCTTTTCTAATCGCGCATCAATAATGTATATTTTTCCTTTCTTGGTGGTTCTCCATATCGAATATGAGCAGTTTTTATCTGTCTTATTCCTATTTCTGCTTTAATGGCTGAGCGCAGTTTCCACAAATTTCTGTGCACAGACGTTACTGATGAGCGTGAAGCATTGTGAAGCCCTTAAATACAGCCAGGCACATTCCAGTAAGGTTTCTCGTCGGACAAGTGTTCCAATGCATTGACCACACCTTCAATCGGCAAGAATGCTAGGGCGCGAAAACATTATAAACTATTATGATATAATTTGTAAATGTAATTCTTTAATTTGACTAAATATATTAGGAATTACAAGTATATATGGATTCATCATGTGGCATTTACCAAAGTCAGATATATCACATTGCCATTAATAAAGAGAGAAGGAGGACTCTGAGGAATGTTAAAAAGCTATAGCGCCAATATAGGTAGTGAGCACCAGCTTCTCAATGCCACAATGAAATTAAAACTGAAAGCACCCAACAGAAAGATAGATAGAATACCTAGACTTGATACAATTAAGCTTTTAGAAGAAGAGCACAGAGAAACATTTGCAATTGAATGTAGGAATCGATTTGGAGTCTTAGAGAATTTAAGAGACGAAGAACAGACAATTAATGAAGAATGGTGTGATATTAAGAGCATTTATCCGTCAGGTGGTAGTGAAGTCTTGGGACACGCAGTTAAAAGGAGAAAGAAGTGGATATCAAATGATACTTGGAATACTATAAAAAGGAAACAAAGACAAAAATTGATTGTTGAATGTTTTCGAAGAAGTAATGAAAATTACAACTTAGAGCATGCTAAGTATTCCAGTATTGACAGTGAGGTCAAAAGAAAAGACAAGAATGACTGGAGAGAATATTTAGACAGTAAAGCAGATGAGGCTGACTATGCTATGAATTCAGGAACTGGCTATGGTGTAAGAATTACTCATACAATTATTAATGAGATCTAGACTAGGGCAAAGAAGAAGAAGCATATAAACATCAGAGAGATAGCTATGTTATACCAACAGAAGATGAAGAAAGACAACGTTGGATGGAACACTTTAGTGAGGTTATGAGTAGGATATATGAAGGGAATAATTTGACTGATATACCTGAAGCTAATGAAGACCTTCATGTGCTCATGAATGAATTCAATGTCTTTGAAGTCGAAGCTATCCTAAAAAAAAAAAAAAAAACTAGATGGAAAGACCCGTGATAAGATGGAATAACTGCCGAGATGATACTGGCCGAAAATGAGGTGACTCCCAGACTACTTACAAGATTAATTTGTAGAATGTGGCATGAAAGGGCAAAACCTGATGAATGGGAGTTAGGAGTGTTGGAGAAAAAAAAAAAAAAAAAAAAAAAAAAAAAAAAGGGGGGGGGACCTGACTAATTGCAAAAACTACAGAGGCATAACACTTACGTCAGTTGTTATGAAAATATATAGTATGCTTATTCTATCCTTCTTTTAATTTCGGTCTCGTGCCCTGGGGAAACACTTACTGTCTGTCCTTAGTCTGTACAGCATATTCAGCATATACATTAACAATCTCTAGAGACTCGTGCATAACTCTTGTTAGTTGTCTCTGCATTTTCATTGAATCTTATATATATATATATATATATGTGTGTGTGTGTGTGTGTGTGTGTGTGTGTGCATATATTCTATTTAACCTATCAATTACGAGTTTCCGTTTTGCCTGATGTTTCATTTCCATTTTACCGCTGAAAGACCATAACAAATAGTTTTTATTTTCATAAATGTTTACTTCTTATGACTGCTTAGTAACATTAGATAAGGTAAAGCTATCCAGATTATTAAGCAGTGGGTAGGAACGGTTAATAAACACCAATGGAATTTTATCTTAAGGAACAACGCTGGGAGAATGAGACATTTCATAAACGCAATTCATGACGTCTCAGTAAAAGCAACAGATGTTACACAGCCGTTTTCTTTAATATTTTGAGTCGGTGTTCTGCTTTTTGCTCTTAATATAAAAGTGTTAGTGAAAAAAACAAGCAATAAATGAGTTGGAGGAACATTTTACACGGGGAAAATGGAGAGAAACGTACGAGATCGGGGCGGGGGGTGTAAGATGGTTATGGAGGAAAGGAGAGAGACAGATGGGGGGAGAGGGAGGTTAGGTTGATGTAGGGTGACATCTGTCAAATGGAAATTCACCTGAGTTATATGGGTTTATTTATACACCTTTTACGCCACGTTCTGTCAAGGCTTCTACGCGCGTTAGAGAGAGAGAGAGAGAGAGAGAGAGAGAGAGAGAGAGAGAGAGATTATTGTCGCTGACGTCATGCTTGGAAATATTGCACGGGGCTCTCTCTCTCCCCTTTATCTCTTCCTTCTTTCTTTTCTTCTGAACGTGTACACCCATCCACAATATCCATCTCTTTTAATACATGATTATGAGCTCCATTGGCCCATAGAGTATATATACACCTCTCTCTCTCTCTCTCTCTCTCTCTCTCTCTCTCTCTCTCTCTCTCTCTCGCGTTTTAAAAATGCTTCATATAAGACGGTTCCTATCTGTGATCAACAAAACAAAATCATAAAAGTCATATCCCCAAATTCACAATTCACGGACTATCCTTAAAGAATTAAAAATAATAATGATTCTCAGCAGTATCCTCCATGCATGTCCACATTGTATTTCATCTAAAAATACATACACTAATATTAAACTTGGCAATTTCCTCTCTAGGCATTGCTTGGAATAATTTCCCTTCAACATATTTCTTCCCAAGAATCGTTTTTAATACAACATCTACTTTATCCAAAAAATAAACCTAAAAATTTTGCACAGATTACATACCGTCATTCCAGGCATCCCCTTTTATCAATTTTGTTCGAAAATTTTGACTTTCATTTATATTCATTTATATTGTATTGCTTTCATATCTGAAGCTTAGAACTCGGTTACCAAGGTCTTCTAAAGATCCTTTTAACAGAGACAAATAAAATACTCAATCGAAATGAAGTATAAGTTTTGCAACAAATAACCTATCGAATTTAACTTTAATCGAAATAAGCACCTAAGATATATCTGTGGTGAATATTTCGTTAAAATCCATCGAGTAATTTTGACGTAATCGTGTCCAGAAGCAGAAAGACACACAGACAAAACAAATAACCCAGACTCCAGATCCGGAACAGGATCATTTCTAAAAGTTAATGGAGTCGTCTATGGTGGAAATATCCTCAAAATCCATCAATTTGTTTTGACATTATCTTTAAAATGGTGAAAAAAGCAAACCAGGATCTAGAATCTGGATCCGGATCATCTCCAAAATACAATGTGGTTGTCCATGTGGTCCTCAAATCAAGATTTAGAATCTGGATCCGGATCATCTCCAAAATACAATGTGGTCGTCCATGTGGTCCTCAAATCAAGATTTAGAATCTGGATCCGGATCATCTCCAAAATACAATGTGGTTGTCCATGTGGTCCTCAAATCAAGATTTAGAATCTGGATCCGGATCATCTCCAAAATACAATGTGGTCGTCCATGTGGTCCTCAAATCAAGATTTAGAATCTGGATGCGGATCATCTCCAAAATACAATGTGGTCGTCCATGTGGTCCTCAAATCAAGATTTAGAATCTGGATCCGGATCATCTCCAAAATACAATACGGTCATCCATGTGGTCATCAAAATCCATGGTGTAGTTTTGACGTAAGCCTGTCCACAGACAGACAAACAGGAAAATAAATAAACTATATAAAATCCTGATCCGAATCCAGATCATCTCCATATTTCAAAGGGGTCGTCCATGACTTCAGATCTATCTGTGGTGTAAATTTTGTCAAAATCCGTCGAACACTTGACGTAATCCTGTATGCAGCCAGACACACAGGCAAATAAATAAACTAAACTAGAATCCGGATACGGATCCGGATCATCTCCAAATTTTAATAGGGTCGTCCATAACGTAAAATCTGCCTGTGGTGGAAATTTGATCAAAATCCGTCAAGTAGTTTCGGCGTAATCTTGTTCACAGACAAATAAATAAACAGACTCGAAAATATAACCTCCTTAACGAAGATAATAATAATAATAATAATAATAATAATAATAATAATAATAATAATAATAATAATAATAATAATGAGTTTCGATGTAATCCTGTCCACAGACTAATAAATAAACAGACTCGAAAATATAACCTCCTTGGTGAAGATAATAATAATAATAATAATAATAATAATAATAATAATAATAATAATAATAATAATAATAATAATAATAATAATAATAACAACAGCCTCTGGCAATGTTAAGTATGGTGAAAAGTTTAAAGTACTGTACCAACAAAAGCTTAATTCACCGTCATAAAAGCTCATTATACTGTCATATAAAATAACGAAACTAAATTCGTCTCATCTAATAAGAATCTCCATTACCGACAATTTTAATGACAGTATTCACTTATATTGAGAGCATAGTTTGGGTTGGGATTTACTGTATACAGTTGATTTAATACTCTTACGTCATAGGTAGTAGGTTAGCCTGGGCACCAACCGCCTGTTGATATACTACCGCTAAGTGTTATGGGGTCCTTTGACTGGCCAAACAGTACTGCATAGGACCCTTCTCTCTGGTTACGGTTCTTTCCCTTTGCCTACACAGACACTGAATAGTCTGGTCTCTTCTCTACAGATTCTCCTCTGTCCTCATACACCTGACAACACTGAGATTGCCAAACAATTCTGTCTCACCCAAGTGGTTAACTTTTCTACTGTAAATGTTCAGTGACTACTTTCCTCTTGGTAAGGGTAGAAGAGACTCTTCAGCTATGGTAAGCAGCTCTTCTAGGAGAAGGACACTCCAAAATCAAACCATTGTTCTCTAATCTTGGGTAGTGCCATAGCCTCTGTACCATGGTCTTCCACTGTCTTGGGTTAGAGTTCTCTTGCTTGAGGGTACACTCGGGCATACTTCTATCTAGTTCCTCTTCCTCTTGTTTTATTAAAGTTTTTATAGTTTTTATAGGAAATATCTATTTTGTCGTTGTTACTAAACTTAAAATATTTTCCTTTTCTTTATTTCCTTTCCTCACTGGGCTATTTTCCATGTTGGGGCCCCTGGGCTTATAGCATCCTGCTTTTCCAACTAAGGTTGTAGCTAATAATAATAATGATAATAATAATAATAATAATAATAATAATAACGAAAGGGCTACTTAGGATGATTTTTCTCTTCTTCTGAACAAAAATAATCATGAGAATCAGCATAGTAGATCGAGTCCTTCTGGGTTTGTTCTTTTTAAATTTATCACCCATATGAATGTTATGCTCGATTCACGCATATGCCACCTAAGGCTGCAATTACTGTTGTAACGATCAAGTTTGGTGATAGTCACCGTCAATCGCATTTCTGTATACGATATCAATGCCGGATCCATTATGAGGTGACATGCGTACATTAACAATATAATGTATCCGCAGCGATGATTACTTTCCTTTTTGGCTGAAAGAATGAATGATTTGAAGTTCTCTGGCATCCTGCCTT
>NC_090757.1:28294671-28318630 GCF_036898095.1 Palaemon carinicauda
ATATACATATATAACTAGTGCACTCCAGGGCAAAGACCTCAGATACGTCCTTTCACTTTCGTCTGTTTATGGTCTTTCTATGCCAGTCAATACGCGCAACTTTTCTTAGCTTGTCATTCTATTGTCTTCCCTTCCTTCCTCTGCTTCGTTTGTAATCTTAAGGGACCCATTATTTTATCATTTTTGTCCAGCTATTATCTGTCACTCTCATTTTATGTCTTGCCCACGACCATTTATTTTTCTTACATGTTGGTAGAATATCCTCTACTTTAATTTGCTATCGTATCCATATATATACACAGTACATATATATATATATATATATATATATATATACAGATACATACCTATATGTATGTATGTATGTATGTATGCATGTATATACGTGTGTGTATGTAAATAAATAAATAAAAAAAAAAAAATATATATATATATATATATATATATATATATATGTGTGTGTGTGTGTGTGTGTGTATCATCATTATTTCTTGCTATTATTTTTTGCTAAGCTACAACCCTAGTTATAAGAACAGGATGCTATAAGCCCATGGGTCCTAACAGGGAAAATAGCCCAGTGCGGAAAAGAAATGGGATAAAATAAAATATTTTAAGAACAGTAACAACATCAAAATAAATATTTCCTATATAGACTATAAAATACCAAGTAGAAATTCAAACTAAATACCGTGCGCACACTGACTTGAGCCAAAGCAGGCAGCTATAAGTATAAATTACATTGGTCATTGCGGTTACGTTTCTATCCAATTACGGAACAAATGTGCATTTACTTCCAGTTACGAGGCTGTTTGAAGAAACCAACAAAAAGCTAAAGAGATTTTCTGAAAAGATTTACAGATGCGAATCTCCTAAAATTAAGAAAATTGGAAATAATTGCAATTTTAGGTCGAAAACGGATTTTGAAAATACCAGGACCAACAAATTCACCAAAAAATAAAAAGTAAATGATGAGATTTCTGAACCTCTTGTAATAAATGAGGTTAGACTTTTTATCAGCCAAATATTTCAGCTTTATGATACCATTAAATTTTTTTTATTTGGAACAATTTACACTGAGTGGATATTTATGAAGGTTATAACAATGAAAAATACGTTAAACAAGAGTAACTATTTTCAAACCACATAATTTCAACTACAGCTATCAAATAACTTCCGTCGTATTTCAAGCAGATATCTGAAGTCAGTGAAGACGATTGCATGTTTCAGCATAAGCTTATTTCCAACTTTTTAGCTTTAGAAAAATGATACTTACAAGCAAATGTTTAGACAATTGAAAGCGTTTTGAACTTAACCAGCGTAAATTGACAATATAAATCATTCCAAGCTTTCATTTGTCTTAGGCTTATTGTTAAGGAGAATTTAATTGTTAAGGAGAATTTAATTGTTAAGGAGAATTCAATTGTTAAGGAGAATTTAATTGTTAAGGAGAATTTGTGTTTACGAAATGTGACATAGATGTTACCTTGGAACTTTCGTTCACCTATCATGATTTAAAAAAGTAGATTTGATTTGATAAGCAGTCACAAAATTGCTGAAGTTATTAAAAATACCAGGAATACTTGCAATTTAACAACAATTTAACACAAATATCTAAGTACATCTCCCTAAGCGATTGTAGGTTAATTTTCATCAAAGAAACGGAACCAAATACATGTTCAAATTGCAAGTTTAAGGATCTAGACAGAGAAAATAGACAGAGTTCAGCGTCCCGTAAGTCGTAAAAATGGAGTAAGGAAAGGCAGAAGAGCACACGCAGACAGAGATTATCATATCCTTTGAGGTTTCCCCCACACGTTAAAATGCATTCCCGGAGAAGTCATATTTTCGCGGGAACCGACTCAAACTCCGAAGTTTGTGTGTGGAGATGAGATTAGTAACTCGAACCCAGTACTAATTAAACCGCAACACATGGCTTCTTTGCTTACTTCTTAAAAGTCAAAGACCTCTCCGGTTGGTCTCTGCTCACGGAAGAGACAACTGCAGTGGAACAACTTCCAAAGGAGATGTTTGTGGGGGGAGAGGTTACAACAATATGAGTTTTATTCATAACTTTGAAGGTTGAAGAGCTGGATTAACGTATGTTGGGTTTCATAAGAATAATTTTAATACTAATAATTTTAATCATTTCAATAATTTTCCATAATAGTATAGTATTGAAAGCGTTTTCCGGTACTTGTTGTCGTTCAAAGCAAGCAAACGGTTTTCGTGGAACAAGCTCAAATGTGATTTCATTCTCCATTTGACAATTTGAAGAAATGGATTAATATGAATCACGGAAACGTTGTTTATAATAACTTTTTACCATTATCATTATTGTTATCATCATCATTACATGCAAAATAAGTGAGAACTTTATTAAAACAAGATTAGAATAAAATCCGACTTGCAAAGCAATCATCCAAAAATACAAACTCCAAAGTATTTTATTCATTTTCAAAATATGGACTAACGACGTAGCACTGGAACCACTACTTCATTTAGTACCTCATAATGAGGCTGCATAGACTGAGTTGGACAGCAAAATAGAGATTACTAATGAAAGTAAATAGTACAAAGATATGGAAAACGGGATGGAACACAGAAATTGCACTGTGAGGTAACGTGTCAAGAAACAGAACAGCAAAGTGAAAGAAAAGATGTAGGTAAGGGGGAGGTAAAAGGTTAAAAATTGAATGCTGAAAAGGGCTGCAGAGATGCTGTGTAGATCATTTAGCAACGCATAAAATGCACCACGTGAGGTGTACTGACGGCAATAACTCCCCTCACCAACCTCTATATGGAGATATAAAAACGGATAAGCAAGGAAAAAAGATAGATAAAAATAAATTTAAAATAACTTATAAGTATACATAAAGAACAGAATGTTCATCCAGTTATTTTTTTATAAAAGCAATGTTTCTAAGATGAGAACCAGCAGTTTTTACTACATTATTTATTTGGGCAATGGAAGACAAGTTACAGTCAAGAGAAACGCCTAGATCACGAACTTTAATAGATATTGGGACAGTGTCGTTTTTTTGTTTATTTGAATACTACCCAAGTTTCTTATTTTGTTTTTCTTTTAATCTTAGTTGTTTGATTGTCATCAATTTCTTAACATTGTCAAGAATTCGGTTTAGAGTTTCAGTAGTGTCGTCTTTATCATTTATGAAAAGAAATGTCTGTATCATTAGCAAATAGTAGGAACTTCACACCATGCCAATGTAGTGTTTTCGATATACCAATTGTATAGATACATAATTAGATTGGTCCTAGTACACTCCCCTGGGGTACCCCTCTGTTTAAAGATTCATATGATGAATAAGAGTTTCCAATTTGCACACAGTAATTTCTGTAAACCAAGTTGTCTTTTCGGTATTCGAAAGCTTGATCTTCTATACCGAGGGACCGTAGATCATTTAGTAGCAGTTCATGCACAACTGTATCAAAAGCAGCACTAAGACAGAGTAATATTAAAATACCACATTTATTTTCATCCATCATTTCCTGCACATCATTTACAACAGAGCAGATGGCTGTCTCTGTAAAGTGTAATTTTCTATATGCAGACAGGTTATCAGGCAAAGCTTCTATTTCTTCAAAATGACCTATTAGCTGTTCATGAATTACGTTTTCTAGCACTTTTGAAACAAATGATATTCGAAATAAGTCTATAAGAGCTTAATTCCTGATAATCTAGAGCAGTTTTCAGAACTGGTGGGACTATAGCCATTTTCTCATTTGGGAAACTTACACTCATCAATTGATTGATTCCATATTCACCACTAGATTATCAACTTTCTCGGTGAGGTCAGTGGTCTGGTAGCATTTGCTGCGTGTGCGCTAAGCTACACAATTTGGTTTTCCAATTCAGCAATTTTCTCATTATGTTCAATCAAATCAATGCCTTTCATTTTCAGTAGCTTCTTCCATTTTAATATATTTATCTTGGCTATTCTGGCTTCATCTACGCAGTGTGGACCGGAGTGGGACTATTTGGTGCGGACTTTTGGGCGCAATCATTTGGGTGCCTCCTGACAGATTGGCACGCCCGTTTGGGCGCCATCTGATTTGGCGCCAGTCAAACATTAGCAAAAAAAGTTTTATAAATTCATTCAAAACTTGAAAAGTAGAGATAATATGTAATAATTCATAATCATTCAAAACTTTAAAACTTGGTGCTGTTTTGGTATACAATCTCAAATTCGTGCTTTTGCTTTGGTATGCGATCTCACTTCATTTCACGGCCAAACAAGAACCGTTAAATTTTCTATAAAAATATATACCGGGAATAATTACCTAATTCACACTCCCCAAGAGAGATTAGTTCACCAAACGTTCAGCTGGGCTCCACAAGGCACTAGAAGAGTTGGAAGACCCAGGCTTACATGGCTGAGGACTATGAAGTGCGAAGTAGATGATGAATGGAGACGTATTGAATTAAAAGCTCAAGATTGAAAAGGCTGGCGAAATCTAACCGAGGCCCTTTGCGTCAATAGGCGTAGGAGGAGATGAAGATGGTGATGATGATATGATGTTAGCGTGCGCAGCTTATCATTACCGCTTGCCAGTATATACGGAGCTTGATGTTTTAAATTTTTATTTACCTATTAAAAATGTTGAGATTACATACCAACGCAAAATAATAATTTCTGCGATCACGCCATAAATGAGATTTCAAACCAAAACAGCACCTAATTTTTTTTTTTAAGTAAAAGCAGGCTTATAAAAGTGTAAAAACACACTAAAATAGTAGAAAACATTTATATAATTCATTAGGTAATTATGAACAAGGCTCCATTGGCAGGAACAAAAGCGACCGAACAAACAGGTAAAAGAGGAGAGAGCTAGTTTTCCTCCTTTTTAAATGTCTATCATCTTTCAATTTATAACCGATATATTGTAATTTTGTACATCCATACAGACAAATTCATAAATAGAAAAATTCTTTAAGCTTTAAAAATTAATTAAGATTTATATATAGAACAAATGTTTTATTGCCAAAACGGCCGTCGCCAGATAGGCTTGGGGCAAAATCAGCTGGCGCCCAAACGGCTGTGCTTAATCGGCCAAGCCAAAATGGCTGCACCTGAACGTACCCTATAGCCATGTGGACATATCGAATTCAATTTTATTACGTCTTCATCACTGATGTTTGTCACTATCAACACACTTCCTGGGATAGTACATTTTAGATCCACATCCTATCCATTTTTTTTGCGTCTCCCCTTGTAGATCCACATTTGGGACAGCCCAGGCAGTCAGCCATGATGTGCTTTTACTTCTCACTTTAGTCTCTCCATGGGATTAGCTGATATTTTTTCAAAGATGTCACAAACGAGAAATATAAGCTAAAACGCAGCCCAGGGCCAGTATTTGACAAAGTTCCTCGAAAGGTTAAGAAGTGCCCTAGGAGAGAGAGAGAGAGAGAGAGAGAGAGAGAGAGAGAGAGAGACTTCTATAAATACCATTAATAACTATATATACCGCCATAGGATACAGCCATTCCCCATATATACCAGAACGATTTCAACTATTGCTTCTCCGTGATATAGCGCGACCGCTGTAAGATAAAAGTCACCAGCATAATAGGCCTGTTCTATTTCATCTCGATGGTGAATTCAACCCACAACTCATAGGAATCAATACGGATGTTTATCTCTTTACCGATAACCAAACCAATTACATTCTATGACCCGGTATCGTCTGTAAATAAATAATATCAAAATTTCTGTATGATTAACTGTCTATTCATAATAACCAGTCGTTGGCATCGACAGCCTTAAAAAAATAAATATGTTATCAAAGTTGATTACCCTCCCACACACCCAGTAGCTCTGCAGGTAATTGGTTTAGCGAAATTCGGGCTTCAAGTCGCTTAGTATTCATGAATTATTCATATCTATGAGATTTTCGTCCAAGTAAAATTGGCTATCTAATCAGGAAGCTTATGGTATTTACATTTTTAGGGAAAATGCGGTGATTACCTTCACAGCGCGTTGTCATGATTAGATTTTGATGCAGGGGAGGGGGCAGGCGGGCATTACTGCGCATGTCCATAAATAAACAAATCATAGCTTCAGGTGTTTTCAGACACTTCATTCCACAGCAATGTTGTTCGGAACACGAAAGTTTAATCGGAAAGGGATTACCTCTAATACTTGCTCAACCAGGAGTTAGATCATGGAAATACAGTATAGGTAGTTCGGCCAGGGCACCAGCCATCCATTGAAATACAACTGCTAGAGTTATTTGGTTCTTTGACTGGCCAGACAGTACTACATTGGATCCCTCTTTCTGGTAACGGCTCATTTTGTCTTTGCCTACACATAGAATGAATAGTCTGGCCTATCATTACCGCATTCTCCTCTGTCCTCATACACCTGACAACACTAAGATTATCAAACAATATTCTTCTTCGCTCAAGGAGATAACTACTGCAATGTAATTGTTCAGTGACCCCTTTCCTCTTGGTAAGGGTAGAAGAGACTCTCTAGCTCTGATAAGCAGCTCTTCTAGGAGAAGGACACTCCAAAATCAAACCATTGTTCTCTAGTTTTGGTTAGTGCCATAGTTTCTGTACTATGGCCTTCCAATGTCTTGGGTTAAAGTTCTCTTGCTTGAGGGTATACTCGGGCAAACTATTCCACCTTATTTCTCTTCCTCTTGTTTTGATCAAGTTTTTATAGTTAATATAGGAAATATTTATTTCAATGTTGTTACTGTTCTTGAAATATATTTTTAAATGTTTCCTTTCCTCACTGGGCTATTTTCCCTGTTAGAGCCCCTGAGCTTATGGGATCCTGCTTTTCCAACTAGGGTTGTAGCTTAGCAAATAATAATAATAATAATAATAATAATAATAATAATAATAATAATAATAATAATAATAATAAAACGGTTATCTCTTTTTGCCTTTATACGTAGCTCATATTTACATTAATGTGTGGCATTATTACATACTAGTGTACGTGACACGTCAAAAAGGACGGCTAAATACATGCGCACACACACATTCAACCCTTCCCACCCCCTCCCCCTTTCCTAACTACAACTCTTCTTACCAGGGTATGACTATTCTCTCCCTCATCCGAGGGACAGGGAGAGGACCAGTAGTTACATGTCATGTTGCTGCGAGTAACCAAAATAATCAATATTCATATATATATATATATATATATATATATACATACATACATACATACATATATAAACAGACACACACACAGATATATATATATACACATATATATATACTGTACATTATATATATATATATATATATATATACTTGCTCTTTATCATGTAAGGGAGATTTGAAAAAACAAAACGGAAGTAAGGAACTGTACACAGCAAGCGACTTTATGACAACCTTCGAAGACTTTACAATCGCGGAAAAAAAACAAAAAAAAAACTTGAAGCACATCGCCCTTCCAAAAATAAAACCTGTATCGCACCGAACCTGAAATAAAAAAGAGTTGGCGATGTCCTTCACTTTCAATCTTCCAACCCAATGAGTCGTCTCATCCTCAGAGCCGAAGACCACACACAAAACTTGCTTCAAGGGGAACACGTCAAAGGCAGTCCCCAATTAACCCACTTAAATCACCGGCACGCGACTAGCCCAGAATCTCTCTACCTAACTAACCCTTTGGTTTTCTCCGCCATACATTTTACCTCGGTCTCGCACAGAGCAAGAACCAGACGGGAGTCTCATTAACGCGACGTCTTTGCCCTTCTTCCTCTTCTCACTCCCACGGGGACAGGGGAAACGACTAACAACACTTAAGCCGACCTTCACCCTGCTGTACTGACCAGTTGAAACCTACTGCTGAGGAAGGGATGGGAGGTACGATTTTTAAAGCTGTAAGGGAACACGATTACTTTAGAGGTAATTGCTTTAGGCTGAAGAGGACAAAATGGAAATAACATTCTTATTTGGTTTAAATAACCTTAATTCTTTAATGAACAAATAGAAAATAAAGAATGGGATGTGCAATATGAAATTTCATATGTCTAGTGATTATAGTCCCTTTTTATGTTAGAAAATCCATTACCTAGGATACCTACTACACCAGGAGCCCAGCAAAAGTAGACAAATTCAAAATATGATGTTACCTCTATATATAATTCATTGAATATTTTGAATAATTGGATAATAAAGATTATATCGCCTACTGGTTATTAAGGCCGTAAAAGAATCTAAAAATAAGGCAAAAATTACCTCATATATTTTGATCATTCACTTAATTAGGTTATCACTACTGGAAGCAAATTCTCAATGTGGCCTTCCCATTCTTGGATCTTTTAACGACTTAAAAAGCTCCAGTCACTACCACAGACAGTCTCAATTATTCATCCACCCTTCCTACTGAAAAGATACTTTAAACCTCGCATTCCCTTACTCACTTTTATTAACAAATCTTCAAGATATTCATCACAATGAAACAAACTTGCATCGATTACAGCCATCACTCCGGGATCATCCTCTATTCATGAGACGAATTAGTTTATTAACCCATTTTATGCAACTACTTCTTTCTAATAGAATTGGACAGATTCTAATCTAATATATATCTTAATAACCTAAAATACTTTTCTATCTTAATTTCTTTTCTTTACCTAATCATCCTCTAGTATGCTAATATGATATTTATCATGATTACTAGCAAGATACACTTATAGTTGGAAAAGCAGGATACTACAAACCCAAGGGCTCCAACAGGGAAAATAACCCAGCCAATAAAGGAAATAAGAAAATAAACTATATAAGAGAAGTAATGAATAAAAAATATCAAATATTATAAGATCTGTAACAACGTTAAAGTAGTTCTGTCACATATACTATGAAGATAGACTTTCGTCAACCTGTTCAGCATAAAAATATTTGCTACAAGTTTGAACCTCTTTAGTTCCACAGACTCAACTGCGGGATTAGGAAGATCATTCTACAATCTACATCTTAGAGTTCGAAATCTGTGTATTGTCGAATTTTATGATGGAGAAGGGAAGACTGTTAGAATTAACTGCACCCCTAGTACTAAGAAGAAGACTGTTGGTGATGTATCTCATTTTAATGTACCTTCTGTAATTGCAATTGCGTTTAACGTAAATATCAGCAAATTTTTTTTACTATTTTTACTATTTATACATTCAAATATAATTGTACAAATATCATTTAGAATTCAAGAACAGATATTCTAATACAAATATGTATGATTACTTTGATGAGATGTGTTTGAAATAAATTCGAGCATTTCTGGAGTACAGAGACACACACACAAACACATTCGATGTAGGACACATGTTTAGTATCACATAAATTATTACTTGAAAAAAATATGTATTAATTATGCAACCTGCTTATTACATACAACTTAAGTTATTTCCATTATCTGTCAATTTATTATTATAGATCTAAAAGTTAATTTCCAGGTAGCTATAAAAAATGAGACTTAATGAACCATTTTTCTTATATTTTATAAACAACGCAAGTTTCTAAATTTTATTAATATTTTAAGACTCTAAAGGAAATGAAAAGTCAGATGCAATATATTTATACAGAACGTTGAATCCTTATGTGATCAGATTCTTGATTACCTCAAATAAGTTACATTTTAGGTGAAATGGAGAACAGAATAGGATTGAAATTTATGCTTTGTTTATTTACACGTAATTATTATTGTTCCCAGAATATTTATATTGGCCAAATTGTCAACATGTATTACTGTGTTGATGGTTATAATTATGAAAAATCTTATGCAACATACATAAAGAGTTATTTGAACGACAGTGTCAGAGATTAATTTATCAGGCATAATAAATTTAATCGGTCGAAGTTTTTTGGCCATGTTAACGTGAGATTCAGCAGCTAAAGGCCAGATAAGAGAACAATGATCGAAACAAGCTAGAATGAAGGAATTAAAAAATTTCTTCGGAATATATTGATTACAGAACATTTCTACTGCACTATATGTACATACAAAGAATGTGATTTTCTAGAGGGTCCACTAATAATACTTTGAATGTCGATTAGGTCAAAATAGGTCCCATGATTAATTGACCAATAGTTAACACAGTTATACACGTTGACAATTTGGCCAATATAAATATTCTGGGAACAATAATAGTTTCCTGTAAATAAACAAAGCATAAATTTCAATTCTATTCTGTTCTCTATTTCACCTAAAATGTAACTTATCTGAGGTAATCAAGAATCTGATCACATAGGGATTCAACGTTCTGTATAAATATATTGCATCTGACTTTTCATTTCCTTTAGAGTCTGAAAATATTAATATGATGAAAGCACCAACAGTTAATCAACTTTACACCCACTTTTCCTTTTCTATCAGAATACAATGACATCTAAATTTCACAATTTCATTCATTCTCTCTCTCTCTCTCTCTCTCTCTCTCTCTCTCTCTCTCTCTCTCTCTCTCTCTAAGTATTTAGATAAAAAGACACACTCAGCCACATGCACATCAATCATTCCCAACCCTTCCCCTTTGCTAAGTACAACACGCTAGTTTGGACAATCTGCGGGATATTGTTGTTTTAAGAGTGTATGTATGTATGTATGTAATATATATGTATGTATGTAATATATATATATATATATATATATAAATATATATATATATATATATATATACATATATATATATATACATATATATATATATATACATATATATACATATATATAAATATATATATAACATATACTTATATATATATATATATATATATACTGTATATACATATGTGTGTGTCTTACTTATAACTGTAATCGAACAGTTTAACATGTTTTTTTTTTTTTTAAATAGGCCCATAAAAGAAACACAGGAAATAAATGAATAAATAAATCATTATTTCGGTAAATAAACATTGACCCTCTTCAGGATGTAAAGTAAAAATGAGGAATACAGTGGAGAGTGGCGGTTTATATAGGAAAGCAAAAGGGTGTGTTCAATTCTTCTACAGTTGTTATAATTGCTGGAAGGATTAGCCAAATTTAATGTTTATTGACCCAAATATAGTGATTTATTTATTTCCTGTCTTTCTTTTATGGGCCTTTTTGAAAAACACACACACACACGCATATATATATAGAGTATATACATATATACATATATATATATATATATATATATATATGTATATATATATATATATATATATAGCCAGACATTTGTTCTTTACTACATAGAGGAATGTGAATTTGTGTTTTTATTGCATGCATTACAAACAAATTAATGTACTCTTCAAAAATACACGCACACGTATACAAACCCCTACTGTCCTATTCTATACTACAGAATTACCAAAGTCACTCGAATCGTTAATAATTGTCCGGGAAGGCAACAGCATCTTTAAGACGATCATTAAGCAGGGAGGAGAGACAGTTACTTAGAAAGCTAATAATGACGTCGTCTCTCAGTGGTGTGGGATTAAGGAAATCCCCCCACATTAAGCCTGAGCTTAATGCTTCGAGATAACCACAGCACTGGTTACCTTTAGCAAAGCAAATGGGCAAAGAGGGGATTTGCACAGAGCCTTCTTGTCTGAAATCGCTTTACGTGCAAACTAAAACGTATTAAGTGATTTGGTGGAGGAGAATATTTCGAGAATTATTCAGTCTAAGTTGTGCTTTATGTTAACTATGTTGTGGGATGTTTCAGTGCGTATGGATTGGACTGGATTGGATTGGATTGGAATTATGGATTGGTGCATGAGGCCTTTTGGTATGTGCCAGGCGTTGGGGCTCTGAGAACATTCAGCCCGAGGTGCAACTGCATGATGTAAAACTGTACAAGATTGGGGAGGCGTTGGGCCTATGAGAACATTCAGCCCGAGGTGCAACTGCTCGATGTAAAAGTGTACAAGATTGGGGAGGCGTTGGGCCTATGAGAACATTCAGCCCGAGGTGCAACTGCATGATGTAAACATGAAAAAGATTGGGGAGTAAGATGAAAGAAAGGAAGTTCTATACGTAGTTAGAAGGCTAAAAAGTTGGTGCAACCAGGGTTACATTGTATGAAATACATGTAATACGGGAATAAATGTAAACAAATATCTACTCTGAATAAAATAGAGAAAAAAAAATGGAGCGCTTGAATGGATGAAAAATATCTTGACAAAATAAAATTTCCAAGAAATATTTCTCGCTTAGAATAAAAACAAACAGATGTCATCAAGAAAATCTTACATTAAAGTTAAAAGATGTCTGGTTTCAGTCCCAGTTTCATCAGAATAGATGCTCACCAGAACGTCAGCCGAGTATGCCCAACCCCCTACTGTGGTGCCCAACCACAGCAGTGGCCTCCCCAGTAAACAGCTTAAACTCACGGTCCTGGGCGGGGATCGATCTGCTGTCATGCGAATGCTAAGCGAACGGGTTACCACTGTACTATATCCCATTAAAAAAAAAGTAACCAATTTAAACGTGAGATGAGCCACGTAAGAGTAATAACAACAACAACAACAAAAACAACAACAACAACAATAACAATAATAATAATAATAAAAACAACAACAACAACAACAACAACAATAATAATAATAATAATAATAATAATAATAATAATAATAATAATAATAATATCAAAAGGAGTCAGAAATTGAAACAAGCAGGATAAGGGACTCGGCCTCTTGAAATTCTTGCTTCCTCACTGAAGGAAAACTCTTCCCGAAGAAATCTTGGCCGTAAAATATAACGCCATAAATTTCAATCGGAAAGTCTTTAGGTTACAAGACATCCCCGAAGAAAATAAAAGGGATATATTTATACTTCCACTTCAGGATCATACATTACATAAACTGGGATGACATTGCCGCAAGCAGACTCAAATACAAGATGGAAGAAACATTGAACTCATGTTGAAGTCTTTCAAAAATGTTGGGTTTATATAAAAGAAAACGCATCTCTTATTTTTTTTTTTTTTTTTTTTGTCATTTGTTTTCCTTACACTTAAATAAACGTTTTATTCCGTGGAAGTTCTTTGTCTATTTTAACTTTCTCGACTACAATATTTTTTCATTATATAACAGAAATAAATAATACTAATATAATTATGGCATTTTACACGACGGGGTACTCTATCGACAATTGTGATAACTGGTTATTATAATAAATCCACACACACACACACATACAGTATATATATATATATATATATGTGTGTGTGTGTGTGTGTGTGTGTGATATATATATATATATATATATATACATATATATATATATATATATATACATACACACAGTTTATGTGTGTATGTGTATGTTAATAAAGCTTCAGCATTCACACGCAAACTCTCATATTTACTCATCTCAACGTTTATGAAGACTAATGTACATAAGATATCTAATGTATCCTTACCCAGCCAATGCTATACTATAAATAGACATAGATATACACCCAAGATAATGAACAATACATTATATTACATTACATATATATACATTCATATATATATATATATATATATATATGTGTGTGTGTGTGTGTGTGTATACACATGAATATATGCACATTCTCCATATCAAAAGGAAGTCTGTCCTCAAAATTAAAAAAAAAAAGGGGCCAAAACAAAAGCGATCGTCCTCTCATTGTAAGCGAAAACCCGTGTAATTAGTTTTAGAGTTTTCTGTTTATCCATTTTTGAATGAGACCGAGATAGTGTTATTTGCCGGAGGCTTGATAATAGTTAATAGTTCTGAATGAAAATATATTGCATTTGGTGGAGAATTTGGTTCTATCTTTCCCTGGGTCTTCTTTGTAGGTTCAAATCATTGTTGGTTATTGTCGACTGCAAAAACAATGTGTTTCGAGATTATATGTATGAGTCAAATTGGTAAACTACAATATAATGTGTCTGTCTCCTTGTACATTTATCCTTACTATTAATTTTCAAGCGTCGATGACTTGATATTGAATTCTCTCTCTCTCTCTCTCTCTCTCTCTCTCTCTCTCTCTCTGTCTGTACACACACACGCATATATATATATATATATATATGATACATATACATGATATAAATCGGAATACATGCGTACACCAACACAACATTATATATATATATATATATATACACAAACACATATATACATATATATATATATATATATACAAACACATATATACATATATATATATATATATGTGTGTGTGTGTGTGTGTGTGTACAGTATATACAAAAGTTCATTCATAACAAAATTGTTGACTCGAGTAACCCAAGGTCGACGATGAAGCGCAGTGTCGTAGTCAAATCAACTGTTCGACTTCCAGGTCTGCCTACACCAGTAAATTTCAAGATGTTGACTAAATATTTCTAATTCTTTTGCATTTTTCGCTTTGTTCAATGTTACTTTGATTAAGAACAGCAAATACTTTCTCTAGTCGTCTACTATCAGTTTAGCAGTGTCATTCAGGCTAATGGACATATTGTTAGATTGCAATATACTGTATTAAGCCCTGTCCACACGATCGAGCATGCCCGACGGGCAAACAGTCATACCAGACCACAATAGTTAGTAAGAATGAGGGTTAATGACGTCAGAAGCGGGAAAACCACCGACAGGGATCTGGCATCATACAGTGTTGCCAGATCCCTGCCTTTAGTTTTCCCGCTTCTGACGTCATCAACCGTCATTTTCACTAACTATTATGGTCTGGTATCAATGTTTGCCCGTCAGGCATGCTCGATCGTATGGACAGGGCTTTAAATGCGCTAACGGACTTAGACATTGATAAGCGCAGAAAAACTCTTACTTTAATATCCGTACTATATTTTAAGCACGGCCTTTTGGATGTTCTGAAATCTAAAAGTTTTCGGTTTATGGATCATGGTATCATCTTTTTATTTTTTAATGTGCTTTTAAAAATACACAATATCATCATCCTCAGCATCATCATCGTCAAAATTATCATCAATATTACTGAGCTTCAAATCTAGTTGGAAAAGCTCTAGGTGACAATAAAGAAGCTTGCTTCTTGCGCTGTTGAGAAATTAAGTAAATCCTTAACCAACTTCTCTTATGAATTAAGAAAGACACTGAATTTTGTAGGATACCGCAGTATTCACATGCTTTAGACATTTGAAGACCACACTTTTTGCAGATACCTTAGCACTTTCTATCAAATTTAACCATACTGTATACATCACTTGGAGAGGCAATTTTGATATATATTACAAATCCTCCCATAGAATATCAGGGTTAACTCATTTCAATCCCAAATACTTTTGTTAAACATTTTATCAGCATCTTTAATGGAGGTGCTAAGGCCAATGTAAACTGAAATGTCTATTATTATTATTACTATCATTATTACAAGCCAAGCTACAGCCCTAGTTGGAAAAGCAAGATGCTATAAGCCAAAGGGCTCCAATAGGAAAAATAGCCCAGTGATGAAAGGAGATAAAGGAATAAATAAATGATGAGAACAGATTAACAATAAATCGTTCTAAAAATAGTAACAACATCAAAATAGATATGTCATATATAAACTATAAAAAGGAAAAGATATAAGAAATCCAGTATCCTAGTTTGTATTTCCCTGTCTTTCTCACACTAACGCAAGTTAATGGGTTGGGCGTCTTACTCCGATTCATTCTATTAAGCCAGTCATTTTTATTAGTTTGCTTTTCTACATCTTAAACCTGCGCTGTCACAAACACATACACGTACATTGAGAGAGAGAGAGAGAGAGAGAGAGAGAGAGAGAGAGAGTATTTTGTATCATCTAGATGAAGAAATTTTCTTGGAGAGAGAGAGAGAGAGAGAGAGAGAGAGAGAGAGTATTTTGTATCATCTAGATGAAGAAATTTTCTTGGAGAGAGAGAGAGAGAGAGAGAGAGAGAGAGAGAGAGAGAGGTATTTTGCATTATCTCGTTAGTGGAATTTCCTTTTTATTTCCCTCTGCATACTGATGTCCTAAACAAAGTTTGCATAGCAGGAGAGTCATCTGCCGCCTGGATGCTGCTTATTTTTTCCTTTCTCATTTTTACTGATGATATTGCATCCACTATTTTTTTTCTTTTTGTATTTGAATTATTTTTTTCAAGTGAAATGAATTTAATTCACTTAAGTTCTTCCCTTAGTTTCCATAATTATCAGCCTTATTAATAACTTTAGCCTACACTGTTCAAAATTGCATTAAAAGAAAAAAAAACGGTAAATGTCTGGCAACATTTATCCCAGGATTTTTACCGTTTTAAAAACGGTTTCACTGACGTAAAAGGGTGATATTACGGTTACCAACCCGTAAAAAAGATAATAATAAAGTAAGATAAAATTACGGTCGCCTATAACAGTATATTTTTACAGAAAATTTCCAATTAAAACTACGGTTTTTTCTAACAGTGTAGTTATTTTTCATCTTAAATCCCTTTTTCCAGAAATACTTATATGTTAAGTAGATATGTATTTGTGTATGAATTTTATATAAAATCATAAAATACATATATTCGAGCCAATCAAGAGGGCGTTCTACATTTCCTTTATCATGTCAATACTGAATAACTAGAAATGATATCAAATAAATACATCATTGGCAAATCAACTAAGAAAATGCATTCAAAAACTGATATGTTTAATGCATGTACATTGTGCCATTAGCTACCTAATTAACTATAAATATTCCAGTACAAGTTTTTCCACGCAGCAAAACTGCTCTTTCCAGCAGCGAAATTGAATGTTAAAGCACATTATGTTTAGAAAACCAGTTGCTGCATATGTTAATGAGTAGTATTTAAGCAGGTAATTACATTCAAACTACTTACTAAATATAACATGACAGGAAGCAAATAGCAAAGCTGCACAAGTAATGGTCTCTCATTTTCATGCGTTTGACTTTTTTTTTCGATATATTCATTGGTAATGCTATTAATTCTATAAAGTAAATTCTCTAAAGGAATAGCATTTTCTAACAGTACAAATTGTATTGCCTTTAACCTTTTAGTCTATTGTACTGTGACTCATATCAGAAAAAAAAAAATAGAATAGCAATGCCTTCTGGGTCTATCTCTTCAAACTAAATTTTGGTAGGCAGGATACTTGCAAATATGTTATTTCGTCTAAATACAAGGTTAGTTAATAAAAAATAGTAATATCTACGATATTTAGAAGAAAAAAATAATCCAGAATTAAAAGAAAAAATATATATAACGACAAAAAATAACAATAAGAATCCCCATTATGATACCAAAACTCAAACTCTTACGTCATTTTGCCACCACAACAAAAATTATCTGAATTTGACAAGATAATGACAATTCATAAAATACTCGGAGTGAATCGTATAACATTAATCACATGGGTTTTTAATTGTGTTGCCTTCACGTTCTGAAATCATAAAGTGTATTAATAAACTCCAGTTGCACTTTTTTTTTTTTTTTTTTTTTTTTTTTTGGTTCAGAGTAACTTCTGGTATATAAGGATGGGGTGGGGGAGGTTCCCCGTAACTACATATACGTTTTCTTCGCGACAGTCCTCAGGGGAGACCATTCTATTTCCTTCGTCTCGCCCATTGGAAGAGAGTAGCAATTGAGGATAATGCAATTACAAGTTTCTAGATCTGTCTCTTGGATCGCTGTTAAATTTTCTTGTTTGCTTCGTTTAGTGTTAGTGTTAGGGAAACTCCAAACATTTAGGGAGCAGATCTACTTATGAGAGTGGCTGTAAAATACCCGGACTCGGATTTGGGGAATTAAAGAAAGTTTCTTAATTACACCAATTTTTATGAAATTTATTCCTGAGGGTAAGGCGAGCGAGGCTGTTCCCCATATCCTCATTCATTTCATTTCTTTTTAGACGGTAATAGTATGATTACTACTATATGTTATGTTACTATTATTATTTATGTAGGTGAATTATTTCTGTATTGTTCACATCTTGCTCCCTTTAATCTTGGCATTCTCCCTGAAACACCGAGAGAGAGAGAGAGAGAGAGAGAGAGAGAGAGAGAGAGAAATTAACGGAATTTCGACAAAATGGCCTGGGATGCCCTTCAGGGCCGAGAAACAATTGAAGTAGATGTAAAAAAGAGGTTGGACTGAGAGAGAGAGAGAGAGAGAGAGAGAGAGAGAGAGAGAGTGACTGTTTTGAAATAATCGATGACTCACGAGGATCAGTAAAAATAAAAAATAAAGCAAATTCTCTCTCTCTCTCTCTCTCTCTCTCTCTCTCTCTCTCTCTCTCTCTCACATATTTACACAAATAAAGACACACTCACCCTTCTTGGGTAATTCTAGACTTAATGGGGGGAAATTTAGAATCTGTCAAGGGGGGCCTTGAGAGTCCGGGAATTGTGTTCTTTCCAGGCGGAATTAACACGGAAAACGTTCTTGAATATTCCTGTTGATTTCGGTGTTATTCCTTTCTTTTAATCATTCTCTTCATTTTAAAATCAACTTTTTATTATCGCTATTCTCTAAAAGCGATTGTCATCTTTTTTATTCTCTCTCTCTCTCTCTCTCTCTCTCTCTCTCTCTCTCTCTCTCTCTATATATATATATATAATATATATATATATATAATATATATATATATATATATATATGTATATATAATTATATATATATATATATATATATATATATTTTGAAATAATTTTCTCCAATTTAGAATCAATTTCACAATTAAAGTTATTCACAAAAAACACTTCTTATATATTTTTCAATCTCTCTTTCTCTCCCTCACACTGAGGGACCTGGGGGAACCCAAACATAGAATAATAGATAAGAGAAGATCTCTCTCTCTCTCTCTCTCTCTCTCTCTCTCTCTCTCAAAAAATAAAAAGCTTCTCTTATGTTATACATTTTAAAGACTATGCTATGATCATGGCATTACATGGACAAAACAGATAAAATTGAAGGGACTGACGTCAATGAAGTAGTCTATAATAATATGCACACACCCAAAATGTATAGATTGAAAATGGAAGGGATTTTGGGGTTCTGTGTTTTCCTCTTATTAGAGGGAAATTTTTAACAGCTGAAGCATAAAACTGGAAGAGAGATATCTATCATTTCCGTTCCACTGTGTAGTTCGTGGATACTTTGCTTAATAGCTCAGATTTTCATTTATGAATCAAGTTTAAGGTTGTAAGGCCGCTTATGAATGACAGAGGCAAGGAACAGTGACATTGCCCTTTCAAGTAGGACAATGCCCTAGATACAGACTATACATACATATGATTAGCGCCCAAGACCCCTCTTCACCCAAGCTAAGACCAAGGAGGGCCATACAATGGCTGCTGATAGACATATAGGCTTCCCAGAAGCCCCCATCCCCCATCCTTAGTTCACAAGGATGGTGAGGTTGCAGCAACCAAAGAAACTAACGAGTCTGAGCGGGACTCGAATCACAGTCTGGTGTTCACCAGTCAGGGACATAACTATATTGGCCACCACAATACATCGTATTTTCGAAAATACCAACAAAACAAAATTAAAACAAAGTGAAATTTCGCCTAGAGACTACAACAGTTCTATATATATATATATATATATATATATGTAGAAGAGACTCTTTAGCTATGGTAAGCAGCTCTTCTAGGAGAAGGACACTCCACAATCAAACCATTGTTCTCTAGTCTTGGGTAGTGCCATAGCCTCTGTACCATGGTCTTCCACTGTCTTGGGTTAGAGTTCTCTTGCTTGAGGGTACAATCAGGCACACTATTCTATTTAATTTCTCTTCCTCTTGTTCTGTTAAAGTTTTCATAGTTTATATAGGAAATATTTATTTTAATGTTACTCTTCTTAAAATATTTCATTTTTCCTTCTTTCCTTTCCTTACTGGGCTATTTTCCCTGTTGGGGCCCCTAAGCTTATAGCATTTTGCTTTTCCAGCTAGGGTTGTAGCTTAGCAAATAATAATAATAATAATAATAATAATAATATAAAATAATAATAATGTCAATACGACCGTGAAAAGAACTAAAATAAGTTATAAACATTCTAATGATCTACAAATTTATATAGAATTAGCCATTAAAACTATTTTACCAATTCCCAGATATATCCTATAAACGTAATAATAACCACAATTCGCCTTTCAGTATTACCGCAACTAAATCTTGCTCGTCCCACATATTAAGTAGTAGGTTGGCCAGGGCACCAGCCGCCCGTTGAGATACTACCGCTAGAGATTTATGGGAGCCTTTGATTGGTTAGACAATACTATATTGGATACTTCTTTCTGGTTACGGTTCACTTTCCCCTTGCGTACACATACCCCGAATAGTCTGGCCTATTCTTTACAGAATCTCCTTTGTCCTCATACACCTGATAACACTGTGATTATCAAACATTTCTTCGCCCAAGGGGTCAACTACTGCACTCCAAAATCAAACCATTGTTCTCTAGTCTTGGGTAGTGTCATAGCCTCTGTACCACGGTCTTCCACTATCTTGGGTTAGAGTTCTCTTTCTTGAGGGTATACTCAGGCACACTATTCTATCTAATTGCTCTTGTTTTGTTAAAGTATTTATAGTTTATTTAGGATATATTTATTTCAACGTTGTTAGAGCTTTAGAAATATTTTATTTTCCATTGTTTCCTTTCCTCACTGGGCTATTTTTCCCTGTCGGGGCCCCTGGGCTTAAAGCATCCTGCTTTTCCAACTAGGGTTGTAGCTCAGCAATTAATAATAATAATAATAATAATAATAATAATAATAATAATAATAATAATAATAATACTCAGAAAAAAATTCACGAAAACCTTCATCCTAAACTTTGTCCTCTTTGAATGCTCTTCTGGACATCAGAAGCTCAAGCCACGACGCCTTTTTCTATCAGACAAAAAGAAATAACTTCTCAAGAGTTTGTGGTTAGCAAGAACTTGATAACTATTCTTTTTCTTCCCACAAACTTCCCTTTGTTTTACCGTTTCCTCTCTTTTAACATTCACCTCGAGCGCGGCAAATAAGAATGCTTCAAGATACCGTTGGAGCATTTATATATATATATATATATATATATACGTAAAAATCACAGGAAAACGTGATGCTCAGATGCAGAAGAACCACAGGGAAAATGAAAATACGAAATATACGCTTAAGTCCTGACTAGTTTCGTGATACTTCTTCAGAGGACTCTGAAGAAGTATCACGAAACTAGTCAGGACTTAAGCGTATATTTCGTATTTTCATTTTCCCTGTGGTTATTCTGCATATATATATATATATATATATGTGTGTGTGTGTGTGTGTGTGTGTATGGAAATATATATGTATCTATATACAGTATAAACACATATTATATACATTTATATATATATATATATATATATATGTATATACATATATAAGTATATATGTTTGTGTGTATACTGTATATAAATACATACATATTTCCACACACATATATATATATATATATATATGTATATATATATATATATATATAGTATATGTCATCATCATCTCCCATTAGATAATTGAAAAAAAGACTGATAATTGCACATATACTAGAGATCTTCAATACTTGATGAAATATTTTAGCAAATGGTGCCATATTCAATAAGAAATATAACAAAATTTGATTGAAAAATTAACCTTAAGAAAACACATCTTAAATACCACAAAGACTCAGAGAAAATGAACAAATACCTTAATCTATTGATAACATTTAAAGTCGTTAATCTGACGGATATATAGTTGAACTCTATCTAAGATTTATAAACGATTTATGCAGTGCCCAGGGTGGATGCGATGGGATAAGATTACCCCACACGTACGTGGGACACGAAGTCTTGCGTTGGCAGCACGTATTTAAGGAGTAGTTCATACTTGTAAGAAGGGATGAAAACCCATCCTAGCCCGACACGGGGATCACTGAAAACGGGCAGGTGACAAAGCGATGAATACCGCCGGAAGCACTCGAGCGATAACGGCCGGGAGGTGATCCGGAGCTGAAGTCTAAGGGTCTGGAATCCACGGTTCATTACACGCTACATTCTGACACCTCTTCAGTCCTGGGAAAATTTACTTTTTTTGTAGGAGCTCCGCTTCCAACGAGATCCAGAGAGAAAATACTGAGGGAAACCCCACAGTTGCACTATGAGCAGTTGAAGAGATAGAAGAACAAGATTGAGGAAAGAAATAAAGGATGGAGGTTCAAGGTTTGAAGGTCGAGAAGTGAATGACAGAGGCAAGGGGCAGGCCAATGTTAAAGGGACTGACCATATATACAAATGATCAGCATATAAGGGCCCTTTCCATCAAGCTATTACCAAGGAGTGCCAGGCAATATCTGCTTTGACTCAGTAGGTGGACCTATAGGCTCCCATAAAACCCCCACCCATAGCTCACAAGGAGGGTGAGGTTCCAGACACCACTAGAATCTCTCGGAGTTGAGCAGGTCTCAAACCTAGATCCAGTAAATTGCCAGGTAGGGACGTTTCGAAAAGGCTAAATGCTAAGGTAAGCTAAAACAAGTGTTTATAATGATTACAGAGCACTAGGAGACATGCACGGACGGTAACAACCATCTACGGGATGAACTCAATTAGGCATATATATATATATAAATAAAATTATACACCCGACTAAAAATTAGGAAATAGACATATATGTATTCCACTCCATATCTTTTTTGTTGTATTACAATAATTGTTTTTACAAAAGGAGTTCCCCTCAAAATAAGGTACGAAACTAAATAAATTACGTCTTGTATTTGCATTTCTAGTGACCAAGGATTAGAAAACAAAGTCGAACGAAATAACAAAAAGTAATCATACCATTAAAATGAAACACCGTTCAAATTACTTGAAAATTAGAACACAGAAATTGGTTTATATAGGGACCTATCCCTTCTTCTCTCTGCTAAAAAAAAAAAAAAAAAAAAAAAAAAATTCCCAAGATTCATGCCAGTAAATACTATTCTACTGCATATCTTCTGCCTTAGGAACCCACCAAGTATTTAACAACAGAGGAATTGATTAATTCCCTAACTTATCTTTTCTTGGCCCTAGAATGCTGTGGTGACATACGCGGTGCTTTGGTGCATTACTGTAATACCATATCCATCGAAATTGCCGAAGCTATCCAGGTAAAAATTCTGAGAAGGTTATTAACATGAGTAACTTTCCAAGGAGAGGAAAATAACTTCATTGATAGCCAAATAAAGAGAATTTGCCACCAAAGTCCTTGAAAGAAACTAAGTGGATATCCTCTCAGATAAGGGTAGAAGGGACTCTTGGGTTGTGACATAGCCTCTGTACCATTGTCTTCTTCTGTCTTGGGTTAGAGTTCTCTTGCTTGACGGTACACTCGGGCACACTATTCTGTCTTATTTCTCTTCCAGTTGTTTTGTTTAGGTTTTACAGTTTATATAGAAAATATTTATGTTAATATCGTTACTTTTCTTATTTTATTTTTCCTGTTTAATTTCCTCACTTGGCTATTTTCCCTGTTGAGGCCCCCGGACTTATAGCATCCTACTTTTCTAGGGTTTTAGCATAGCAAATAATAATAATAATAATAATAATAATAATAATAATAATAATAATAATAATAATGTAATATAACTCTACCATGAAGGGATGGTTGATAACGATATCAAAAGTAATATTAGATGAGATGGAACATAGGGAATAAAGAACATTAATAATGAGATAAATAAAACTTCGGCCTTATTCCCTTTCATCTCAGAAATATATGAGATTATCATGGAAATGTATATATCTAAGAAACTCTCTTCATCTTCTCAAACCCGAGTCAAAGGATTTCAGAGCCACTCTTATAAGTAGATCCCTCCCTATATGTTTAGAATTCCTCTAAAACTATCATCAAATGAAGCAAACGAGACCTTTTTGCCGGCGATCTAAGAGACGGATCTGGAAAACTTGTAATTGCATTATCCTCTATTACTATTCTGTCCCAAAAGTCGATATGAAGAAAATAGTAAGATTCTCCGTTTTTCCGCTTTAATACTTTTGAACGAATGA
>NC_090757.1:28319130-28321630 GCF_036898095.1 Palaemon carinicauda
CTTTCTTTTTTCCATCACTTTCAATTGGTTTAATTTCTTAAATATTTCAAAATGGGTATTGTTTTTATAGGAAATATTCTGTTCCAGATGTACATTTTAACTTTGCATTGTTTGCAGACAGTATGATGAGGTGTAATGGATTTAACATAAATACACATTAATGGTTTTTCGTTACGTCATTGTTCTGTGGTTTATATCTCATAAATCTTCATTTAGAGTCATCGTTTATCATTGTTGATAAGGAAAATCGCCCTAAAGAATAAAAAGCGTAGTTGATTTAAGGCAACAGAATGTAACTCTTAAACAATATATATTCTTGGTATGATATTGTCTGCATCCTATGATTTCCATTTTGCACGCATCAAGAAATGCTCGGTCTTGAGAGAGAGAGAGAGAGAGAGAGAGAGAGAGAGAGAGAGAGATGAGAAAATGACGGTATTTGTAGTTAGTTTATCAATATTAAAGGGATGAAAATTTAACAGCTCAATGAGTCATACTTAACTCCCAGAGTGCTAACCTAGATTAATTCAGCAGGTAATATATATATATATATATATATATATATATTAAATTTTATTGATATAAATTACGCTAGAAATTAAAACCTTCGAAAAATAGATATTTATATTCAATATACTAAACCTGTTACTTAAAAACATTAAAAGCTTAAGAGAAATACTCGGAAACATAAATTGTCATAGTTTACGGACTAAAACATAAATGTGTTTTAAAAACTTTTCACCTTTCTCACTAGGCGCCAGATAGGCTTTTGAAGCCTCTCAGTCGCCCTGCTTCAGAAACTGTCTCCACGTTGACGATCTTCATGAAGGTTCTATTCTTCAATCTATTGTAAATTCACCTCTCTCCCTCTCAATTCTCTCTCTATATTTTCCATATCATCTTCGCCCTACCAAAGATGATATGGAAAATATAGAGAGAGAATTGAGAGGGAGAGAGGTGAATTTATAGTTTTCCGGCATCCTGACATCTAAGGTCAAAGCCGACGTCAATGACCTTAGATGTCAGGATGCCTGAAAACTATAAATCAATCAATCAATCGCCATACCAACTAGTTTTCTGCCTTGGAGTCTCCTTTACAAGAATTTCCTTGTATATCATTCTTCTTCCATTCTTTTGACATGTCCAAACCATCGTAGTTGTCCTCTTTCACTAAAGTCCAAAATCCCCTCCACTCCTAATTCCTTCCTGATGTCTTCGCTTCGAAGTATATGTATTTATGTGACACCTTTTATCAATCTCAGTACCTTCATTTCTTCTGCCTGGAGCTGGGTTCTAATCTTTGATGTTAACGTCCAAGACTCATGGCCGTAGTTTACAATGGCCTCAGTATGGAGATGGATATAAAAGTTTTTACTTTATGTTCCCATCTTTCAACAGTGGATACAGAGGATAAAAATTATTAATTAATTCATGTATTTGGTTATTCCAGCTTAGGGTCATTTTGATCACTAAATACAGCTCCCAAATATTTAAAGTTTCTGCACTGTTTTAATGCTTGCCCTCATAATGAAATATTTATATCTGCCGGTGTTCGTGATAGGGGCATAATCTCAGTTTTCACCTATCTAATCGTCATGCCATTCGATGTTAAGGTGTTATTTTAAAAACTACATTCACAAAATATATGTTTGATGGTTAAAACAGTGTCACAATTACTACACTTGTGAACAGTTTCGTATACTCATAAAACCGTATCTTTAATTGGAAATTCTTCGTGAAAATATATAGTTTTCAGCCATATTTCAGCAAACAACCGTCGACCGTAATTTTGCCCATACTTTGTTATTATCTTTTACGGGTTGGTTACTGTAACATCACTCAACGTCAATATATCCATTTTTAAAACGGTAAATTCCTGGCAACATTTATTCCAGGATTTTTTAATTTTTTTTTTTTTACGGCCAAATGCCATGTGTCAATTTTGTGTGACCAATACGTAGTCTTCCTAAAATTACCTCCGCCCCCTTATCTTTTTAGGCATGTTGATTCCCATGAAGAAATAATTGGTTTTATTTGTTTTAATTTATTATTCAACGATTCGTTATTCCACAGTTTTCCATTGTCTTACTATAACATACTTAATGATAGGATTTTACTTGAGAATGATAACGCAATGCCGAATAGTCATGCTGACGCATTTGATGGAAAGTGTGACAATATTCCCCTCTCCCCCACCCCCTCCCCCAAACATATTCCCTAACCTCCCTCAAACATATTCCCTAACCTCCCCCCTCCCCCAAACATATTCTATAACCTCCCCCAAACATATTCCCTAACCTCCCTCAAACATATTCCCTAACCTCCCCCCTCCCCCAAACATATTCTATAACCTCCCCCAAACATATTCCCTAACCTCCCCCAAACATATTCCCTAACCTCCCCCCTCCCCCAAACATATTCCTTAACCTCCCCTAAACATATTCCCTAACCTCCCCCCTCCCCCAAACATATTCCTTAACCTCCCCCAAACATATTCCCT
>NC_090757.1:28326630-28331630 GCF_036898095.1 Palaemon carinicauda
TTAAAGTTCTTAGGTCCCGGTTTTCAAATGCTCTGCTACTGGTACTGGATCTCATCAACAATGCTTAAAGTTCTTAGGTCCCGATTTTCAAATGCTCTGCTACCGGTACTGGATCTCGTCAACAATGCTTAAAGTTCTTAGGTCCCGATTTTCAAATGCTCTGCTACCGGTACTGGATCTCGTCAACAATGCTTAAAGTTCTTAGGTCCCGATTTTCAAATGCTCTGCTAGCGGTACTGGATCTCGTCAACAATGCTTAAAGTTCTTAGGTCCCTCTGCTAGCGGTACTGGATCTCGTCAACAATGCTTAAAGTTCTTAGGTCCCGATTTTCAAATGCTCTGCTAGCGGTACTGGATCTCGTCAACAATGCTTGAAGTTCTTAGGTCCCGATTTTCAAATGCTCTGCTAGCGGTACTGGATCTCGTCAACAATGCTTAAAGTTCTTAGGTCCCTCTGCTAGCGGTACTGGATCTCGTCAACAATGCTTAAAGTTCTTAGGTCCCTCTGCTAGCGGTACTGTATCTCGTCAACAATGCTTAAAGTTCTTAGGTCCCTCTGCTAGCGGTACTGGATCTCGTCAACAATACTTAAAGTTCTTAGGTCCCGATTTTCAAATGCTCTGCTAGCGGTACTGGATCTCGTCAACAATGCTTAAAGTTCTTAGGTCCCGATTTTCAAATGCTCTGCTAGCAGTACTGGATCTCGTCAACAATGCTTGAAGTTCTTAGGTCCCGATTTTCAAATGCTCTGCTAGCGGTACTGGATCTCGTCAACAATGCTTAAAGTTCTTAGGTCCCGATTTTCAAATGCTCTGCTAGCGGTACTGGATCTCGTCAACAATGCTTAAAGTTCTTAGGTCCCTCTGCTAGCGGTACTGGATCTCGTCAACAATGCTTAAAGTTCTTAGGTCCCTCTGCTAGCGGTACTGGATCTCGTCAACAATGCTTAATGTTCTCAGGTCCCTCTGCTAGCGGTACTGGATCTCGTCAACAATGCTTAAAGTTCTTAGGTCCCGATTTTCAAATGCTCTGCTAGCGGTACTGGATCTCGTCAACAATGCTTGAAGTTCTTGGGTCCCGATTTTCAAATACTCTGCTAGTGGTACTGTATCTCGTCAACAATGCTTAAAGTTCTTAGGTCCCTCTGCTAGCGGTACTGGATCTCGTCAACAATGCTTAAAGTTCTTAGGTCCCTCTGCTAGCGGTACTGGATCTCGTCAACAATGCTTAAAGTTCTTAGGTCCCTCTGCTAGCGGTACTGGATCTCGTCAACAATGCTTAAAGTTCTTAGGTCCCTCTGCTGGCGGTACTGGATCTCGTCAACAATGCTTAAAGTTCTTAGGTCCCGGTTTTCAAATGCTCTGCTAGCGGTACTGGATCTCGTCAACAATGCTTAAAGTTCTTAGGTCCCGGTTTTCAAATGCTCTGCTACTGGTACTGGATCTCGTCAACAATGCTTAAAGTTCTTAGGTCCCGATTTTCAAATGCTCTGCTACCGGTACTGGATCTCGTCAACAATGCTTAAAGTTCTTAGGTCCCTCTGCTAGCGGTACTGGATCTCGTCAACAATGCTTAATGTTCTTAGGTCCCTCTGCTAGCGGTACTGTATCTCATCAACAATGCTTAAAGTTCTTAGGTCCCGATTTTCAAATGCTCTGCTAGCGGTACTGGATCTCGTCAACAATGCTTAAAGTTCTTAGGTCCCGGTTTTCAAATGCTCTGCTAGCGGTACTGGATCTCGTCAACAATGCTTAAAGTTCTTAGGTCCCAGTTTTCAAATGCTCTGCTACTGGTACTGGATCTCATCAACAATGCTTAAAGTTCTTAGGTCCCGATTTTCAAATGCTCTGCTACCGGTACTGGATCTCGTCAACAATGCTTAAAGTTCTTAGGTCCCGATTTTCAAATGCTCTGCTACCGGTACTGGATCTCGTCAACAATGCTTAAAGTTCTTAGGTCCCGATTTTCAAATGCTCTGCTAGCGGTACTGGATCTCGTCAACAATGCTTAAATTTCTTAGGTCCCTCTGCTAGCGGTACTGGATCTCGTCAACAATGCTTAAAGTTCTTAGGTCCTGATTTTCAAATGCTCTGCTAGCGGTACTGGATCTCGTCAACAATGCTTGAAGTTCTTAGGTCCCGATTTTCAAATGCTCTGCTAGCGGTACTGGATCTCGTCAACAATGCTTAAATTTCTTAGGTCCCTCTGCTAGCGGTACTGGATCTCGTCAACAATGCTTAAAGTTGTTAGGTCCCTCTGCTAGCGGTACTGTATCTCGTCAACAATGCTTAAAGTTCTTAGGTCCCTCTGCTAGCGGTACTGGATCTCGTCAACAATACTTAAAGTTCTTAGGTCCCGATTTTCAAATGCTCTGCTAGCGGTACTGGATCTTGTCAACAATGCTTGAAGTTCTTAGGTCCCGATTTTCAAATGCTCTGCTAGCAGTACTGGATCTCGTCAACAATGCTTGAAGTTCTTAGGTCCCGATTTTCAAATGCTCTGCTAGCGGTACTGGATCTCGTCAACAATGCTTAAAGTTCTTAGGTCCCGATTTTCAAATGCTCTGCTAGCGGTACTGGATCTCGTCAACAATGCTTAAAGTTCTTAGGTCCCTCTGCTAGCGGTACTGGATCTCGTCAACAATGCTTAAAGTTCCTAGGTCCCTCTGCTAGTGGTACTGGATCTCGTCAACAATGCTTAATGTTCTTAGGTCCCTCTGCTAGCGGTACTGGATCTCGTCAACAATGCTTAAAGTTCTTAGGTCCCGATTTTCAAATGCTCTGCTAGCGGTACTGGATCTCGTCAACAATGCTTGAAGTTCTTGGGTCCCGATTTTCAAATACTCTGCTAGTGGTACTGTATCTCGTCAACAATGCTTAAAGTTCTTAGGTCCCTCTGCTAGCGGTACTGGATCTCGTCAACAATGCTTAAAGTTCTTAGGTCCCTCTGCTAGCGGTACTGGATCTCGTCAACAATGCTTAAAGTTCTTAGGTCCCTCTGCTAGCGGTACTGTATCTCGTCAACAATGCTTAAAGTTCTTAGGTCCCTCTGCTAGCGGTACTGGATCTCGTCAACAATGCTTAAAGTTCTTAGGTCCCGATTTTCAAATGCTCTGCTAGCGGTACTGGATCTCGTCAACAATGCTTGAAGTTCTTGGGTCCCGATTTTCAAATACTCTGCTAGCGGTACTGGATCTCGTCAACAATGCTTAAAGTTCTTAGGTCCCGATTTTCAAATGCTCTGCTAGCGGTACTGGATCTCGTCAACAATGCTTAAATCAGCTGAGATGTGATTACTGAGATATGCAAATTCATCATTAACATCGTCAAGCGTCTCATTACTTAGGTCTTAGAACAAAGTTAGGATTTCTTAGCACTTTGGAGCAGGTTAATTAAGGATGTTGATCGATAGATCTACCTTAGTATAGGCATCATCAAGACATTAGGGATTCTCTGCGGGTCACCTTCATTTATGGCACATATGATATTGTCGTCTGCATATGGAAATTCAATGAGTGAGGATTTTTTAGTTTTAGTAATGGCTTCAAGACAATTAAGGATAAAAACACCACCATGCAATCCATAAGTTATTGATATACCTAGAGGGAGCTGATCTTTATGATATGAGTGATGGCACTGGTAAAGATAGACAGAAGGGTAGGAGCCACTAGACAATTTTGTTTTACACCAGATTTGACAAAGCGGATAGTTGTTTTACCTCTAGCAATCACAGTAACAGACATGTTATCATGTAGCCTCAAGATATGGATGAACTTACATGGTCATTTTGCTTTTGAGAGAACATAGCACATAAGGGGAATTTTAACACTGCCAAAGGGCTTAGATCAATAAATGCGAGGTATAAAGGTTGCTGTTGTTCCTTGCATTTTTTTTCTTGCAAATATTTGATAGTGGAAATCATATCAATTTTCCCTGGTGCTGGTCGGAAGCTGCTTTAAGCTTCAGGAGGTATTAGTGTTAAATACTGTTTAGGATTTTAGCCAAGATTTTTCCAGCTACTGACAGGAGCATGATGCCCCTGTAATTGTCAGTCTTTTGTACATTATACAATTGCTATTAGTATATTGCTTATGAAGGAATTTAAAGAGATGTCTGAAGATGAGGTCTTCCCACTTTAAAAGCCTCTGCTGGTATATAATTTATTCCTGTTTTTTTTTTTTTTTTTTTTTTTTTTTTTCAACATGGTTGAATTCTGTTCAATGTCTTATCAAAAGACAAAATTGGATATGTCCTTAATGACTTTCATTGATGACTGGGTCTCTGTTTATTAATTCTGGAAAATGTTCCCTCCGACGATTTAGGATCTCGGTTTCACTTTTGGGGATTTTTGTACCATCTTTGTTTCTTAGTGAGGCTGGTACCTGTAAACTAGGTCCATACACTATTCTTATGGTAAAGAAAAGGGTTTTCATGCAATTTCCATCAATATATCCTTGCATTTCTAGAGACTTGTTTATCCACCATTTATTTTACGTTCCCCCCTGTGGATCTTTGAACTTCAATACTTTGTTTCTGAGCAAGTATTAAATTTCTCCCTTTGCTTTTTATTATCTGGTCAGAAATTTTCTGGTGAATTATTGATCAGGTTTTCCTGTTATAAAAGCTTTGTCGAGACATTTTGTAGATGTTCTGTGTTGAACTTAGTTCTTTTCGATATTCTAGTTTTGTTTCATGGAGTAGTTAAGACAATGGTTAGTCCAACAGTCATCAGTAAATGCGACAGATCTAGTGATCATTATGCTCTTACAGTCACAGTTCCTTACTGTAATGTAGTACTTAGATCTATGATGTTTCCAGGTACTCTTGTATTTATTCTTTTACCTGAAGATGGTATTTATGATGCATAGGTTAAACTCTGAGCATTTACATGGAAGAAGAGTTCCATTAGTGGTAAGAGTCTCTGCTAACTCTTATATTGAAATCACCAAGAAGAAATGTTATGTCATTATTTGAGGTGCCTGCTTCGATGTCCCTTCTTCT
>NC_090757.1:28336630-28339130 GCF_036898095.1 Palaemon carinicauda
AGTCCCTTACGGTAAAACGAAACGACATGTCGAGTCCCTTACGGTAAAACGAAGACATGTCGAGTCCCTTACGGTAAAACGAAACGAAATGTCTGAGTCCCTTACGATAAAACGAAGACATGTCGAGTCCCTTACGATGAAACGAAAAGATATGTCGAGTCCCTTACGATGAAACGAAACGAAATGTCTGAGTCCCTTACGATGAAACGAAAAGATATGTCGAGTCCCTTACGATGAAACGAAAAGACATGTCGAGTCCCTTACGATGAAACGAAAAGACATGTCGAGTCCCTTACGATGAAACGAAAAGACATGTCGAGTCCATTACGATGAAACGAAAAGACATGTCGAGTCCCTTACGATGAAACGAAAAGACATGTCGAGTCCATTACGATGAAACGAAAAGACATGTCGAGTCCCTTACGATGAAACGAAAAGACATGTCGCGTCCCTTACGATAAAATGAAAAGACATGTCGAGTCCCTTACGATGAAACAAAAAGACATGTCGAGTCCCTTACGATGAAACGAAAAGACATGTCAAGTCCCTTACGATAAAATGAAAAGACATGTCGAGTCCCCTACGATAAACGATCAATTAAAACGGGCCGATGTCGGTATTTAACGTGTTCTGTCCGACTGGGAAAACAACCTATATAGACCTTGGGAAACAAGGTTTAAGAAAAAGGTCAGCCTTCCCATAAAAGAGGGACGATTTCGTTCGCTTTATAACCGTGGTATGAAATTCCCTTATGCGTAGGGACAATAACATCTGATGGACGGGAACCGGATTATTTCCCTGAGCAATAACACGGGAAATGGAATGCTTTATTTTTATATAGTATCAAGGAGGAATATGCTGTTGTGATACTATTTTTTTATTTGTATTTTACTCATTTCAGTATTTATAGATGTTTTTTTAATTTTGTTAGTTTCATCGTAGGAAATATAATAGAAAAAATTTCATATGCTAAATTAAGATCAATTTATACTTGATTATATTATTGCAGTTGTGAGAACTTTTATTCTAAACTGTCGAAGATCCACTTTTAAAAGGTTAGGGCCTTCGTTTTAAACTGGTAATCCTCATCAATTTGTCTATATTTCTGTCCCTAATTTCTTTGACCTTTTGTCCATATAACGTCTGTCTGGGCACCCTTTCACACATACACATACATATATATATATATATATATATTCATATATATATATATATATATATATTCATATATATATATATATATATATGAATATATATATATATATATATTATATATATATGAATATATATATATATATATATATATTATATATGAATATATATATATATATATATATGAATATATATATATATATATATATGAATATATATATATATATATATATATTCATATATATATGAATATATATATATATATATATATATGAATATATATATATATATATATATATGTATATATATATGATATATATATATATATATATATATCAGCAGACCTCGACCCCGTTTGGGTTTAAGGCCGTTAATGCTCTTCACGTGGTGTAATGTATACATTACCGAAGGATTTTTGCTACATCTTTTAGGTCCCGAGCTACACCAATTTATAGTGTTCTACTTTACGTCTGTTTCTGCTTCATTTCCTCCATTTTACTGTCCATCCTCTTGAACTTTAATTCAAATGCAACTGAGGGGTCGTCACGCTTTTGCACCTCGGTACTGAATGGTCTCTGCAGTCCTAGCGAAACACCCTATTTCCCGAAATGTCTATTCTTTCCAACTGTTATCTATACAGTAAGGGGTTGGCTGCCTAATACGCCATCTCCATTTCCATCCCCTTCCACCAAACCTCTTCTCTCCAGATCATCCTTCACCTTATCGCGCTATCTTAGAGACCCTGCCTCCCTCGCGGTTAGAATATGAATCCTTTTTCGAATTGCGGGGCTCCCTTAGGGCTTGTGTTTCCTTGGGCGTATCCAGATATGTAAAGTAATGTCTCCCAGAAGGCGAGATTATTCTGAATTAACAACACTTTCTTTAGAATATGAATCCTTTTTTGAATTGCGGGATTCCCTTAGGGCTTCTGTATCCTTGGAATCATCCAGATATGTAAAGTATTGTCTCCCAAAAGGTGAGATTATTCTGAGTTAACAACACTTTCTTTAGAATATGAATCCTTTTTCGAATTGCGGGATTCCCTGAGGGCTTCTGTTTCCTTGGACGTATCCAGATATGTAAAGTATTGTCTCCTAAAAGGCGAGATTATTATTCTGAGTTAACAACACTTTCTTTAGAATATGAATCCATTTTTGAATTGCGGGATTCCCTTAGGGCTTCTGTATCCTTGGAATTATCCAGATCTGTAAAGTATTGTCTCCCAGAAGGCGAGATTATTATTCTGAGTTAACACTTTCTTTGTCCTTTCATTAGATTGTGTTTCCAAAATGTTGTTTCTTTCTTTGCATAAATTAAAGGATCAAGGAGTCTTGTTACGTGACAGTAT
>NC_090757.1:28344130-28359927 GCF_036898095.1 Palaemon carinicauda
AAAATGAGGGTAAAATCCAAGAGAGATGAAGTAGAATTAGCTGAATTCTCCATAACAATAAACAAACTAAAATCCCAAGATATTCGTAAACACAATAACACCAAAATTGAGGAAACACTAAAGAAAGGAAGGTGCATCAAATTGACGAAAAGAAAGCTTGGAACAGGGCGCCAACAGATGTTTGCTTTAAAGGGAGAAAATAGAAATATTATCTACAATAGAGATGGAGTGATAAAAATTACAGAGTATTTCTATACAATGCTAACAAATAGTGATGTAAGAATTAACTTCACCTATAGAAATAATGAAACGCCTGAGCGGGTACCAAACGTAACAGTAGGAGAAGTCAAGAAAGCATTAAAGTGCATTAAAAAGCAGCAGGAGAATATGGCTTAACAATTAATTTGTTGACAGATTGAGGAGTTTTCATAGTAGTAAAACTCGCTGAATTCCACACCAGATGTCTGCAAGAATGCTCTATACCTACAGTACAGCTTGAAAAAACTTTTATCAATATACTAATTCACAAAAGGGAGACACAAAAGACGGGAAAAATTATCACCCAATAAGTTTACTCTCCGTAGTATATAAAATATTTACAAAGATCATATTAGGCCTAATAGAAAGACAGCTAGGCTTTAATCAACCAAGGGAGCAGGCAGGCTTTAGAGGTTGGTATTCAACAACTGACCATATGCATGTGATTAACCAGCTAATGGAATAATCAATAGAGTATGACAAAGCACATGTATGGCATTTATAGACTATGAGAAAGCTTTTGATTCTGTCAAAACCTCAGCAGTAATGAAAACCCTTCAAAAATAAGGTATAGAAGAATCTTATGTTAGAACACTTGAAGATATTTATACAGTAAGTACAGCAATCCTAAAACTGCACAAATAAGTAGTGAGGAAATGCCGATTGATAAGGAAAGTTGACAGGGAGATACCATCTCTCCTAAGTTATTCACAGCATCGCTAGAAGTTTAAAAGAATTTAGTTTTGGAAAATGTAAGTATCAATATTGATGGGGAATACCTTAACAACTTAAGCTTTTCAGATGACATAGTTGTGTTTAGTGAATCGTGGGAGGAACTGCAAAAGATGATAGACGATTTTAATAGAGAAAGCTGAAGTGTAGGACTGAAAATGAATATGAGTAAAACTAAGATAATGTTCAATGAAAATGCAGAGAGACAACAAATGAGAGTTATGGATGAGAAACTAGAGATTTTTAATGGATATATGTACTTAGGACAGACTGCAAGTGTTTCCCCAGGACACGATACCGAAATCAAAAGAAAGATAAGCATGGGATGGAGAGCATTTGTAAACAAAATGAGATTAGGAAATGTAAAACGCCACTTTCTTTTAAAGGAAAAGTATTTAATGAGATGATCCTATCAGTATTAACTTATGCATCAGAAATTTGGAGCCTTACTAAATCCTTATAGCATAAGCTAGTTACAGCTTGAAAAGCCGTCGAAAGAATAATGATAGAAATAACAATAAGAGACAGAAAAGAGCAACATGGATACGCGAGCAAACTAAACTAGAGGATATTCTAACAACGTAAGAAAAAGAAATGGACATGGGCTGGATATATAATGAGAATGACTTAGATTGACATTAAGAATAACAGAATGGGTCCCTAGAAATTTTAAAAGCAGTCGAGGAAGGAAAAGAAGAGGGTGGATTGACGAACTAAAAAGGTTTGCGGGTGTGGACTTACACTGAAAGATCATTAACGGACGCAATTGTTCTGCAGTTGACCAGTAACGACTGATTTTATATATATATATATATATATATATTCTGTATATATATATATATATATATTCTGTATATATATATATATATATATACAGAATATATATATATATATATACAGATATATATATATATATATATATACAGAATATATATATATATATATATATACAGAATATATATATATATATATATATATACTGTATATATGTATATATATGTGTATATATACTGTATATATATATATATATATATACATATATATATATATATATATACATATATATATATATATATATATTGCTGTTATTACTTGTCCATCACATATTGCTCTCTCTCTCTCTCTCTCTCTCTCTCTCTCTCTCCTCACAACTGTTCCTGTCCCATCTGTGGATCGTGTAGGCAGACGAGACTCGCATTAATCTTCCTGGCCTTCAACAGGTGCTCGAATTGCCTTCATTCGTTATATGGAACTTAAACCATTCAGCGCCAATTACCTCTCCCCCCCCACTCCGAGCGCCACCCGTTTCTCGTCCTATTATTGTTACATTCTTGTTAGTTCTTTTATATATAATTGTAGTACGAAGATTTATGTGGTGTTTTTTGCGGTAATTTCGTGCTAATATTTATATTCTTGCTAATTCTTTCATATATAACTGTAATACGAAGACGTCTAAGATATTTTTGCGATAGTTTTTTTCATTCTTTAAGGAATTGTAATATTCTTAGGTTACTGAATATCCTTTTTAGTTTGTGTCTGGTTGAAATTTCATTTCAGATATATCTACCTTTTTGATGATGTTAGTTTATACATATTTTCGTTGTTAGTGATAAGTATTTGATTTTTTTTTATGTTACAAAGTTTCTTTTTAATGTAAATGTTTTAGGACTAATATTTTTTTTTAAATGATAAATAAAAAAATGAACGTTTGTATTTAAACTTCATGATAAACAAATCTTGCGTTCAGTAGTATTTAATAATGGATAATTAGTTGAATTGAAGGAAACACGTTTTTACCCAATTATTAGCGATTTTTGTGTTTGTGTGTGTATGTCTTTGTGAGAATGAAGGGAACGCATGTCTTCAGAAGAGTTCAGCCTTCTGTTATCTTGGCAAGTCCTTAACGGGTTAGGTACTATTATTATTATTATTATTATTATTTTTATTATTATTATTATTATTATTAAATGCTAAGCTGCAACTGTAGTTGGAAAAGTAGGATGTTATAAGCCCAGGGACCCCAATAGGGAAAATAGCCCTGTGAGGAAAGGAAACAAGCAAAAATAAAATTTTTTAAAGAATAGTAACCTCATTATAATAAATATTTCTTTTATAAACAATAAAAACAAAACATGAGGAAGAGAAAATTGATCCAACAGTTTGCCCGAGTATACCCTCAAGCAAGAGTACTTTAACCCAAGACAGTGGAAGACCATGGTACATAGGCTATAGCACTATCCAAGAGTAGAGAAGAATGGTTTGATTTTGTTGTGTCCTTCTCCTAGAAGAGCTGCTTACCATAGCTAAAGAATCTCTTCTACCCTTACCAAGAAGAAAGTAGCCACTGAACAATTACATTGCCGTAGTTAACCCCTTCGGTGAAGAAGATTGTTTGGTAATCTCAGTGTTGTCAGGTGTATGAGGAAAGAGTAGAATATGTAAAGAATAGGCCAGACTATTCGGTGTCTGTGTAGGCAAAGGGAAAGAACCGTAACCAGAGAGAAGGATCCAATATAGTACTGTCTGGCCAGACAAACGCTGATATCCATTCAAAGCTACGTTGATTTGCGAGAACTCCTAGATCGAACGCTGTCCCAAATGTTCCGGAAAGCTTCTATGTTGATGTTTGTTTATTATTATTATTACTAGCCAAGCTACAAACCTAGTTGGAAAAGCAAGATGCTGTAAGCCCAAGGGCTCCAACAGGGAAAAATAACCCAGTGAGGAAAGAAAATAAGGAAATAGATAAAGGATGAGAATAAATTAACAATATATCATTCTAAAAACAGTAACAGCGTCAAAACAGATATGTCCTATATCAACTATTAACAACGTCAAAAACAGATATGTCACATATGTCATATACTTTGATGGCTGTTTTTCCGGTCCCATACAGCAGGGGAACCCCACTCTCTACAGGACCTCCACTGTCGTTTTACCTTGTTCGTTCAGAGTATTTATCGTTTCAGATCACGTATTTTTCATTTACTGTTAAATCGCCATTGTTGTATGATTTTTGAAATTAGAAAGTCTTCAGTTTCCTCTTGAAATCCTTAATGTCTTCAATCATTCGAATGTTTCGTGGGAGCTTATTATGTAGCCTCGTGGCCGCATATTTAGTGTCTTCAATCATTCGAATGTTTCGTGGGAGCTTATTATGTAGCCTCGGGGCCGCATATTTAGTGTCTTCAATCATTCGAATGTTTCGTGGGAGCTTATTATGTAGCCTCGGGGCCGCATATTTAGTGTCTTCAATCATTCGAATGTTTCGTGGGAGCTTATTATGTAGCCTCGTGGCCGCATATTTAGTGTCTTCAATCATTCGAATGTTTCGTGGGAGTTTATTATGTAGCCTCGGGGCCGCATATTTAGTGTCTTCAATCATTCGAATGTTTCGTGGGAGTTTATTATGTAGCCTCGGGGCCGCATATTTAGTGTCTTCAATCATTCGAATGTTTCGTGGGAGCTTATTATGTAGCCTCGGGGCCGCATATTTAGTGTCTTCAATCATTCGAATGTTTCGTGGGAGCTTATTATGTAGCCTCGGGGCCGCATATTTAGTGTCTTCAATCATTCGAATGTTTCGTGGGAGCTTATTATGTAGCCTCGGGGCCGCATATTTAGTGTCTTCAATCATTCGAATGTTTCGTGGGAGCTTATTATGTAGCCTCGGGGCCGCATATTTAGTGTCTTCAATCATTCGAATGTTTCGTGGGAGCTTATTATGTAGCCTCGGGGCCGCATATTTAGTGTCTTCAATCATTCGAATGTTTCGTGGGAGCTTATTATGTAGCCTCGGGGCCGCATATTTAGTGTCTTCAATCATTCGAATGTTTCGTGGGAGCTTATTATGTAGCCTCGGGGCCGCATATTTAGTGTCTTCAATCATTCGAATGTTTCGTGGGAGCTTATTATGTAGCCTCGGGGCCGCATATTTAGTGTCTTCAATCATTCGAATGTTTCGTGGGAGCTTATTATCTAGCCTCGGGGCCGCACATTTAAAGGCTCTAGAGCCTAAAGTAGACATATCTAAGTTCCAACAGTTTGAAGCCATCTGTAACTATTCTCGTGTAGACACGATTTGTTGGCTGCACAATATGTAGCAATACTCTTAAGTATTTTGGACGACCGGTTTTGATAACTTGGTGGGTTATTGTACCATATACTCGGTGGAAAAAAATAACTAAAAAATAATGTATACCGGTATATTCCAAAGAATACTGGCTGTTTATTTACAAACGTCAAGATTCGATATTTAAAAGCCCTTTTTAATTGGGGGTTAATTAGGTATTGCACTCGTCGGTATTCTCACTTACATGCCGTCCTCAAATGTCTCTTTTTCGCCATTAGATAATTCAGACTTCAAGTTATTTTGTTGCTTTCCAGAAATGAATATTTTTTTTTTTATACGTGAACGGTAATAACGAAAATAAATATTTCTTTTAGAAATTGAAATTAACAATGACATCCAAGTTAATAATATCTCTCATGGTAAGTTATTCCTTAATCAATGACCGTACTCTTTGCGACGCAGATTTTCTGAAACAGCCCAAATCAGTCGGTCAATCAGTTATCCTGTTCTTTGGATAGCTCGACTTCCGACGGTCCTTATGCCAACACGTTCCTCGTTTAGAAGCGGTCCTTATATTTGGAAAAGTCCTGGAAAAATTTCAAGTGGGAATAAGGGTCCCTGTAAGGACCTCGGCACTCGGTCTAACTAACAGAGACAAATGATGCTTTGATAGCAGTTTATTAGAAGCTCATCCACATAAGAGGGTAATTTACTTCAGAACCAGAGCAGTGTTGTGAAACTTGAAACGCCCCTAGATAATAAAAATATCTCTCTCTCTCTCTCTCTCTCTCTCTCTCTCTCTCTCTCTCTCTCTATATATATATATATATATATAGATAGATAGATAGATATGTGCGTAATTTACTTCAGAACCAGAACAGTGTTGTGAAACTTGAAACGCCCCTAGATAATAAAAATATCTCTCTCTCTCTCTCTCTCTCTCTCTCTCTCTCTCTCTCTCTCATATATATATATATATATATATATACACATACATATATATCAACCGCTATTGCACTTAATATCGAATTCTACCTGTGGGAATTTATATCCCTCTGGAAATCCATTTATGGTAAATGCATCTGGCTGGGCAAGGATTCGAACGCATGCCGTGAGTCGAAACAATGCCTGCTAGGATGACCTAACCCGTCGAGCTATCAAGAGATATATAAGTTCATCATAGTGAAGATGGATTGAATTCAAGTCTAATAACATATTCTTGAATTTGACAGGAATATGTACCGTGGACTTGAAAATAATGAACTCATATCTTGATAGCTCAGTTGGTTTGTTCGTCCTTGCAGGCATTGTGCCGACTCGGGGCATAAGTTCGAATCCTTGCCCAGCCAGAATCATTTATCATGAATGAATTTCCTGTTGATATACATTCCTAAAGGTAGATTTCGATATTAAGTAATACGCCAATCACCTTAGATATCAGGATGCCAGAAAACTCCAAGTAAATCAATCGATATTAAATGCTATTTTGGTTGTTATTTATATTGATTAATATCATCAGTGTTAATAATATATATATATATATATATATATACACACGTATATACTGTATATACACATTATATAAATATAATATGTATATATATACATTATATAAATATGATATGTATATATAATGTATATAATATATATATAATGTGTATATATATTTATATTTATATGTATATATGTATATATGCATATATATATAAATAGATAAATAAATAAATATATATATATATATATATATATAAATATATATAAATATATATATATATATATATATATATATATATATCTTTTTTGTCACGCTGAGCGGCAACCACTCGGAGACGACAATTTCCCACAAATTGCCCAAACTGGAGTGTGTTAGCTAGGAAAGGATGTTGGGATGAAAAAGATTGACTCTCTGTATCTAAATATTTAGGCGTCATTATTGACGGGTCGCGTACACTAGTTAAAACATGTAACAGGAAACGGGACAAAAATTCTAGCTTTTAATAATTATCATCCTTTTGAGGAAATTATCTTATTTCTTATATTTACATATATTGCGGACATAGAAAATATCTTTGGAATATCTCAAGTAATAAATTAGTGCAGTTCGAACGATTTGAATTAGAAGACTTGTCTACATCTTGGCTGGCCTTCGATCTCCAGCATTTCTGAAATACCTTTCCATCGAAGTTGTATCGTTTATTGGGAAAGTTTTCCCTTTGCGTCTTGCTTTCAGATATACCTAGCTTGACTTATTTCTGAAAGATTACTAGGAAATAACTCTCTCTCTCTCTCTCTCTCTCTCTCTCTCTCTCTCTCTCTGTCTGTGTCTTTAGTTCTGTCTATGGGTGGGAATTCCTATATCTGTTGTCTTTAGTTCTGTCTATGGGTGGGAATTCCTATATCTGTTCTGCAGTTTAGGGACAATTAATCCGTATAATATGTGTATATGTTGAAATGACTTACATTTCCTATTCGAATAAATTTGTATCAATACATGTATACTTTTAATGTATGTGTATATGTATGTATAAAGTAAGTTTTATATATATATATATATATATATATAAATAGATATATATGTTTGTGTGTGTATGTATTTATGTTAATTTAAATGTATATAGGATGTAGGCCTATTTGTATATATAAAATATAGTTTTTGGATGCAAACGCTCATAGATTTACACACACACACACACACACACACATATATATATATATATATATATGTGTGTGTGTGTGTGTGTATATATAAAACAAATGTGTGAGTATACACATACACACACACACACACACACACATATATATATATATATATATATATTATACCGTATTTAAGTGAGTGCGTCTGTGTTCTTTCCTTACATAAAACATGGCGTTGCTATTTCCCCACCAATAAATAATTTCCAGTTCAATTTGTTGCACGCTGGGCTTCAATACCCGTCCTCAATGGCATTCAGCCCAGGAGCGTAGTCGGGCGAACTCCTTGATGAGGGGCCCGCTTACCGGTCGACGACTACGAATTGTCTTCAAAGAGGTGGTCGCAATGCCCTGTTCAACTGTTTCATTACTGGACTGAAACGTCAAGGAATCTCGCCGCCCCCCTCCCCCCTCTCCCCCAATATCCCCCTCCTCTAGGGTGAAAAGGGAAAGGCACTCACTGCTCAAAGGCATTTAATCTTACAGGATGTTGCAGAGCTTGTGATGAACGAGAAAAGTTTTAATTTGGGAAAACCGAAATGAAGGGAGGTCCTGTCATTGCTGTGATGGAGAGGAAGCGTATAGGGAAGCTCGGGGTTTCAGCTTGAGAGAGAGAGAGAGAGAGAGAGAGAGAGAGAGAGAGAGACCTTTTCTCAAGTTAGATTTTAGTGTTCATCCAATTACACAGTTTTTAACAAGTTTATGTATGTATGTATGTATGTATCCATATATAACGTGCAAAAGAAAAACAGGAAGAGGAAACAGAAATATAAGATTGAATTCCTTCCCAGTTTCGTGGGGAAGCTAGTCAGGACTTAATCTTACATTTTCTATTTCATTTTCCCCATTGTTCTTTTGCATCTGAGCATTAAGTTTCCCTGAGATTATTACACACTTACATATATATGTATATATATATATATATATATATATATCACACATGCACAAAATGTGAAAGTGTATAGGAGGGTAAGGATGCAGGGTACAACAATTTCCCCCCCCCCCCATATTTTTTTAAATTCAGTTAGCCAGCGTTAATACGTATCTGGTCTCAAATTTGGTGGGCTTGTTGATCTCTCCGACCTCATGGGCTCTAGTTCACCCTGCGGGATATGTGTAACATGTGAAATCAGATGAAAGAGCATAGGGTGTAGCAACTGCACCCCTAAAGACCAGAGGGGAGAATTATTTCTCCTTCGTCACCTTCAAAGGGGGAGGGGGGAGTCTTTCGTAAAGATTAAAGAAACGTTAAGTCGGCCAAAGAAGAGGTTGAAGCTATGGAATGGACGTTTGAGGCTAGCAGTGGTCAGCAATTCTTCGAAGATATGAGTAATAGCAACAGTATAAGAGAGATTGAGAAGGGGTGATGCGCTAGTTCTCCTGATTAATAGGAGCAGTCAAGCTAAGGGTTACTACAAAAAAATGAACGTTTTACCAGGTGGTTAAGGATTCCTCGACGACTACTGTGCATTTCTGGCAAAAAATAGGGTGTTTTTCTTTAATATCGTCCATACAAATTACTTGATCAGAATGGTACTTTGACACAGCAGTCTATAGACCTCCCCCTAATTGTTATACTATGATGCATTGGCAAATCTCATTAATTAAGACGTTTAATCTTGGCTTTATAAAGCCTAAGCCAAGTGAATCAAGTCCATACGTTGTTATTATATAAAACGCAATGAAAGAGTAAAAATAGGAAAATCTCCAAATCGAACGTATACAGCTGCTGCCCCCCCCCCCTCTCTCTCTCTCTCTCTCTCTCTCTCTCTCTCTCTCTGATGACCTGCTTTTATATAGGCCTGTCTAATTGTGATCATCGTAAGAAGATATGTGGAAGGTCTATTCGTGGTTATTATATAAAACGCAATGAAAGAGTAAAAATAGGAAAATCTCCAAATCGAAGGTATACATCTGCGCTCTCTCTCTCTCTCTCTCTCTCTCTCTCTCTCTCTCCCCGGAGCTTCATTAACAACTGGCTTCTGCTCCCAGTGACAGTTTCGGCACAGCCATGAATCAGGATTATCGGTATTCCATTTGAGTCTCTCTATGGACTCTTTAAAAGCCCGCCAGAAGGCTGTAAATCACAATTCTTTGCCAAAAATAAAGAAAAAGAAATTGAATTTCGATGCCACCCCGGAGCGTTCATCAGATTATTTTTCTCCTCGCATCGCGACCCTCTGAAAGTCAGCGTGAAAAATCGCGAGGAACTTTTGCGTCGCTGCGGTAATGATCGGCCTCGAGTCGGATATTAAATGGCCGTTGACTCTTATCGAGAAAACTAATCTATTAGAGTAATGTTCAGCTATAAAATGTGTATCTTTTTCTTGCATCAGGCACGTATCACATGTACGTATATATGAACTGCATATATATATATATATATATATACACACATGTATACACGCACGCGTGCATACACATTACACACACACACACATATATATATATATATATATGTATGTATGTAAGTATATATATACATACATACATATATGATAAGCAACTCGATTAATGTAAGGATTAGAAGATTAGTTATGGAGAGGAAGGTTCTAAAATGTAAGTGTGAGCATAATTAACGCAGGGAAATCGACTAAAAAGGAAGAGAAAGCAGCATAGAATTTACTAAAGAATTACCTGAGGACTGGGGTTAATTTGTAATTTGAGTTTGTAAAATCATAGGAGCAGTGGGGAGTGTGTGTAGGTTTTTAAAAGCTGGGAATTCGTGATGAAAAGTGCTAAGTGGGGATTAGCTGTAGGAGAAAAAATTACATAGAGGGCAGTAGCAATAAACTCCCACGTAACATTCTAATGTTTTGAGACATTGAGGCTTTCAAGAGGAAACTAAAGACATTCTTATTTCATGAGTCTTTTGATAGTGACGATTTAACAGTAAATGAACAATACGCGATATGAAACGTTAAATACTCTGAACGAACAAGGTAAAACGACAGTGGATGTCCTGTAGAGAGTGGGGTTCCCCTGCTGTATGGCACCGGAAAAGCAGTCATCAAAGGAAAGTAAAGTCAAGTAGCACGGTACATGCATAATGAGGTTATTCAAGAACAAAGCAAGAGAGAAATAGATGGCATGTAAAGAAATTTGGTTGAGGTGATTTTATTTCACCTTTGTTCATGTGTGGTTGTCAGTATTTTAGGTGTGAATTAAAGTTATCAAAACCTGTTCTTCCTGTCGTTTATAAATGTTATTGAGGTATAGATTCCTGTCTATTTTGACCTCAACATATTTTTAATCTTTGCACTAATATACCTTTGCACTCAGTGACCTTGGCACCAGTGGTGAGCATTGTCCCAAAATACCGTATGTCAACTCATCAATTCTCATAAGTAAAACTTAAAACGGGGAAGTGGTCCTCTCTTTTAATATATATATATATATATATATATATATATATATATAAACAGAACCTACGTAAGACTATATTTTAAAACATTTTTTAATCATAGAATCCTCAGCGTTATAACAAAAATGGTAGTTATTTTGGACGAAATTCTTCGCCTTGCTAAACGGATTGTATAAGTTTGGCTTTACTTTTGAGTGAACTTTGAAATTAAAGATATTCTTAAGTTTCAGATTACAGAGATTGTAGGTAATTGAAGGCCCACAGAACCAGATGGTCTTATTAATTCCAGACAAGATGAATTGAATGAAATTAATTATTAGGATCTGAATATCAATGTTAAAGCTATTTCAAACTTTTCCCAAACCCAAAAGAGATGAAAACTGTGGAGTCGAGTATTCAAATGGGAGGCGAATTCGCGAACGTCAAACCAAAAGGAAAATTGACATCTAAAAATGAGCCGCTAAAAACAGAACTTTATTTCTGGTCCCTAACCCAATACAGAACAGCGCGGCCTACATTTACACTCGTTACAACATACAAAACATGCTTGCTAATTAAGGCGATTAATGATGGGCATTTCGTTATTGCAGGCACCATTCCAGTATGAATTAGTGTATCTGTAAATGACAGCGTCACATTTCAAACTGCGATACTGCTTACCGTTGTAATTGCAATATTTTAACATCAAAGTCTGCCGGGCAGTGAAATAAGTAATATCGCGCTGTTAATCAAAAGCGTAATTGTATGCTTCAGTATTTCTGTCAGTTGTGACAGGGTGCAAATACGAGTTTCGGCTTCGATAGGAGTAGTGATATTATGCAGATTATTTGATAAAATCTCTCAGACGCTCATCGATACAGACAGATTTTAGTTGCACTTAAGGAGCAAAGTCTAATTTATTAAAAGAATGACGTCATATATACACACACACACACACACACACTCACGGCTTTAAATGTATACTATCTCACACATAAACATATCTGTAGAATTCGTATAGATTTTACGAATAATATATATGTAAATATATATATATATATATATATATATATATATTATATATATAATATATATATATATATATATATATATATATGTATATACATACATACATACATACATACAGTCAGCCCTCGTTCTTCATGGGTTCTGTCTTCATGGATTCGGTCATTTGTGATACAGAGAACTGTATGACCCATTAATTAAAAAATCCAGTATTTATGGTTTCGTGATAAGTACTCTTGCTGCCAGACGATTTTAAACGGACCACACTCCTTTGCACGTGGCATTTCTCACAATGTCTCTCCTCACTTTTGCATCTTCTGCTTCAGCTCATTTTTGTGCTAGCATCACTTTGTATTACTTCAACAGCATGGCCTTGAAGAGCAGCTTCTATTTCCTGAGCTTCTGCTAAGCGACAGAGGATGGTCATGACTCTTGAGGAGAAGGTTAAATTTTTTTTATAAATGCAAGGAAGGAATAAAGTATGCATTCATTGGAGGACTTTATGGCGGCTTCAGTCCTGACAAAGCCTTTCAAGCGATTGTCAAGAAGATTGTGACTTAGGTGATGGCAAATGAAGTTGAAGGCATCTCTGAGTGACTGAGGATGACGTCTTGGAAATTTCTAGAACATCGTGATTGGGAGCTGATTGACGAGGACCTGGCTGAATTAGTCCGTTCAGCAAGTGAGGAAGAGGAGGATCCGATAAACCTGACAAGGAGGCTTGGAGGCATCACATTGACAAGTTGTCAATCATGTCATGGTTGGTGGAAGAGTTTAAGCAAAGCGTGTACAGTGGGGACCATTCATTGGTACATGAGCTAAAGTTCATGCATTCCATGGATGACATTTTCACCAATTACAAGGGCATATTGGGTGAGATGAAGAAGTCGGCGAAGCAGCTACCCATAACTAACTTCTTCCCTCACAGTAAGAAATAGCCACCACTATTTCTCCAACCACCGAGCTCTAGCCTGAGCCTCAGCCATCACCACCTCCTCTTTCAACCACCGAACCCTAGCCTGAGCCTCAGCCATCACCACCTCCTCCTTCAACCACCGAGCCCTAGCCTGAGCCTCAGCCATCACCACCTCCTCCTCCAACTACCGAGCCCTAGCCTGAGCCTCAGCTATCACCATCTCCTCCTTCAACCACCGAGCCCTAGCCTCAGCCTCAGCCATCACCACCTCCTCCTTCAACCACCGAGCCCTAGACTGAGCCTCAGCCATCAACTCCTCCTCCTTCAACCACCGACCCCTAGCCTGAGCCTCAGCCATCACCATCTCCATCAACCACAGATTCTTCTGAGTTTAAATCACTCCTCCAGTAAACCCTCCTGTGGCTTATCCACCATCCACCTCTCCAACTGTCTTTTAGTGAAATATTATCTGGTAAGTTAGTAATACTGTATTGTTAATATTTTTATTTTGTAAATACAGTACAGTACTGAATGCTATGAAAAATATGTTGACTTCACTTTAAGGCCTGCTTTTCTGTTCCCATACACCAAGACAACCGTACTCTCTACAGGACCTTCGCATTAATTCTATCATATACATTCCAAGTCATTCAGCATTTCACATCACATGTTGCTCGTTTACTGTCAGGTCCGCATAATCGAAGCATTTAGAGAACAAGGAAGTCTTCAGTTTCCTCTTGAAACCCTTGATATCTTCGGTCTTTCGGTTGTCTAGTTGGAGCTTATTGTATAGTCTTGTGGCCGCATATCTAAAGGCTCCAGAGCCTACAGTGAACATATATCATTTAGTATGATACATACTATACATACATGATCAGTATGTACCATAATTTCGTATTTATATATTTATATATAGATATGTACACATATATGTATGTGTATTTACAGTATATATATATATATGTGTGTGTGTGTGTGTGTGTGTGTGTATATATATTTCTTCTAACTGTAATTAAACCGTTTAACATGCTTCTTGAAAAGGACACTAGAAGGCCCATAATTTCTTTGTTTCTTTTATGGGCCTTTTTAAGTAACACATATATGTATACGGGTATACGATTTTATTGTTTATTATTCTTAGGTTTTGAGTTACTTCAAATATACGCATGCGCAGAATTCTAGCAAAGGAAAAAGAAACACTATTTACTAACCGAATCCAATAGAACCGAAAAGGCAAAGAAAGCCCTTTTAATATATAACAAAGGCTGTTGGCCTTTTCCCGATATATTTTCGATCACAGTAAAAATCTTTTCCCTGTTATTTATACTATTTCTGTCTGGTAGCATATTTGTTTGCATTCAGCCGATCCTCTGTTTGCGGAGAAGCCGAAACAGTTTGCATGTCTAAATCTGACAAACAATATCCGGATTTTGCGTACAACTGAAGGCGTGTTCTTTTGGCGTCGCTATTGACAAAGTTCAGCGTTATTGAGCAACCAATCCCCTTTCATTAAGGCTGCATCCTTTGTTATACTCCACCCAATTGAATGCGCCTGTCTATTCATTAGTTTACATGGAGAGTTTTCCTGTGTTGACGTAACAGCTAAGACACATATAGGAATATATAAAGGTGCACACAGAATTTTAATATATATATATATATATATATATATATACACTGCATATATACATACAGTATATATATATTTATATATATGCGTATATATTATCTCTCTCTCTCTCTCTCTCTCTCTCTCTCTCTCTCTCTCTACATATATATATATATATATATATATATATATTTATATATGTATATGTATATGTATATATATATAATATATATATATATATATATATACACACACACATAAAGTTTATGAATTTCTTTTGGCAAAACGTCATTATTAAAGGTTTGCTGAAGGTAATCATCTGTTCCCTAGTTTACAATTTGGTTTTCGTAAAGGCCTTGGAACATGTGATGCTCCTCTTCCAATATCCAATGCTGTACAGAAATCCATTGATTGTGGTCAGGAATTTGACCTTGATTTTAGTGCTGCCTTTGACTCCATTAGTTGGGAGTGGGTGCGTCGTTTCTTAGCATCATTATTGAATTTCTAAGTAATAGATCGCAGAGTTGTTGCAGATGGTCACCATAGTGAGTATAGGAATGTGATATCTGGTGTTCCACAGGGTAGTGTTCTTGGCTCATTATTTTTCATACTATATACACATGACATGTGGTTTGGCCTAAAAACAAGCTTGTTGCATATGCTACTCTCTTTACATTAATTTCATCTCCTGAATGTAGATTTGGGGTTGCTGAATCCCTTAATAGAGAGAGATCTAACTAAAATTAGTGCATGGTGCAAATTATGGGGTATGAAGTTAGATCCTAACAAAACTCAAGGTATGATTGTAAGTAGGCCAGGAACAGTGTCTCCTCAACATCCGGATCTCAGCATTGATAATGTTTCTTTAACTGTGTATGACTTTTGAAATTGTAGGTGTAATTCTCGACAGCAAATTTGTTTTTGAGAAACACATTAGGTCTGTGTCTTCTTCAATTACACAAAAATATTGGCTCGAGAAAGTCTTTTAAGATATTCGGTGATCAATCTATTCTGAAAAAGTGTTTTACTTCTTTCGTTCTACCTTGTTTCGAGTATTGTTCTCCTGTCTCGTCTTCAGCTACTGATTCTCATCTTAATATGTTAGATAGGAGCTTACAGTCTATTAGATTTCTTATTCTGATGTACT
>NC_090757.1:28370427-28375427 GCF_036898095.1 Palaemon carinicauda
TATGGGGCATTACATTTTCGTAAGTGCTTTTAGTTAATTTGTTGAAATGCTTAATGACATTTGGCGAGGACATTTTATTTTGGGGGAAATTGTGTTTATAAGTAAAATTGAATGAAAGTGCTCTTGTACTTTTGTGAGTACCTTATAATGCCTTTGGGAAATATGAGAGAGAGAGAGAGAGAGAGAGAGAGAGAGAGAGAGAGAGAGAGAGAGATTGTTTTTTTTATCACAAGCATAAAAAGAGGTTTAATTCCCTTTCAATGTTTGAATCGCCTTTTTTTTAAGCTTTGGATTAATATTTTTTTTTTCATTTATGATATATGAAAAATAAAAAAATGGGTTTCAACTTTGGAGAACATTGATATTTGTAGATTTAGTCTGCTATAATTATTTGAGTTTGGATCGGAATGTTTCAAAGGGGAATGGTGTACCGTACTGTGTTAGCTCATTGGAAAGATCTCTGCCTGGCAATTTGTTGGACGGAGTTCGAGCCCCGCTCAAACGCGATAGCTTCTATAGTCCATTTCTTTTAGCGAGGCAGATTTGCACCGACTCGCAGTGGTGCCCTTTAAGCTCGGAAAAGTTTCCTGATCGCTGATTGGTTAGAATTATCTTGTCCAACCTTTCAGCGATCAGGAAACTTTTCCGAGCTAAAAGGGCACCGCTGTGAGTCGGTGCAAATATGCCTCGCTAAAAGAAATGGACTATAGTAATATATGGAATCTCACCATCATTTTGAGCTAGGGATGGTGAGTTAAGGCCATTGCCTGGCTCTCCCATATCCTAACTTGGGTTTGGGGCTGATCATATGAATGCTGTATAGGGTCAATCTCTAGGGCATTATCCTTTTCCAAACCTGGTCCATTCATGAGCGACATTTAATGGCTCTATTATTATTATTATTATTATTATTGTTGTTGTTGTTGTTGTTGTTGTTGCATTTGTGTTTTTTATCGTGACCATTATTGTCTGATCATGGTTTTTGAGGATTTATTGGATGAGCTGTTCAAAAAAAAGAAAAAAAAGAGAGAGAGAGAGAGAGGAGAGAGAGAGAGAGAGAGAGAGAGAGAGAGAGAGAGAGCTTTCGATAAACATGTTATACCATGGTATTTATAATTTCAGTGTTGATTGGGGTCTCTCGGTTACATTTTGAGGTTAAGCTCAGCCATTTCTCCTTTTTCTCTTTTATTCTTAATTTACTGCCAAGGCCCGCTACCTTACCAACCTTTATTCTCCATACGGGACCAAACCATCCCCAAGCCATTACGATAGATCTTTTCAATTGTATTAAACTTTTTACTGCATATTTAATGCAAAAATACCTTTTCACTTGTCATTAGTTTCAGATGCCAATATGAATAAGTATATTACTAAATTCAAATCACTTGATCCTATGCAATCAATATTCTTAGATCATTAATTTACAAAATTTTTATCATAAATTTATTATTAGGTTGTATCAGTTTCAGTCTTATTGTATTGGATAGAACTTGACTTTAGGAAGAATATTATGTTTCCAAGTATGGACATAAAATGTATTGAGATTATTAAAGATAAAAAAAGAGCTTTTTCCTGTAAAATGTGAGAAAATTCGTCATTTTACCAGTGTCAAGACCTGAAATAGAAATCGTAATACCGTTAGCTGTGTAACAATTCTGACAAATTTTCCTCCTCCCTCTTGCGAGATTGGATACGCATACATGAATTTGGGAGATCTGGGAAGTATAAGGAAATAAGGAAGCCGAAAGCGAACATATTTTTATCCTTGTATGTAAACATTGAAGAGTTAAATGCATAAAGAACTAACCAGGGTATTCCAGTTATAATTACATTTATTATTTAAAGAATTATATCCTCTAAGGGCCAAATGGGTAAATTAGTCTTTCATCTTGTTGAATCATCTTTGCTGATTGTTTGTAAATATTTAATAAGTTTTATATGAGAAATATCCTTTATTTAAGAAGGTCGTGAATTATAACCTATATTCATCCACATTGTTAATCTCTGAACACAGTAAAATATCTGATGTAAGTCTTCATCATTTCATGCACTGTATATGTAATTCTACATTTTTACCTTCTCCAAATTCTTTGCGGCGAAGTTTATGTTTTGATAGGCGTTGTCTGTGTATGTGTGATTTTGATACACATTACTGTACGAACCGTGTGTCACACGATCGTACATAGTTCATTTTGTGCTTGTATCTTCGCTCTCCCCTCGCACTAAAAAGAACCTGAAAAATCATGTCAGCTTTTCTCCTCTGTAACAGTGTCGATTTTTCAACATGAAAATTCTTGTTGCTTTGAGATTTTGTATACAAAGGAGAGTGTTTTACAATAAACTCACTCAGTAGCTTTCATCCTGCCTTTGAATCACAACCTTCTCTCGGTCCCGTCACATTACTCAAAAACTATTCGACTGAATCTCATAAAATTTATTGGGATGATTGGCCATGATCCAAGGACAATTTGATTAGATTTTCAGAGTGATTGGATTAGAAGGTCAAGGTCACAAAGTTATCAATGTCTTTTTGCTATATCGTGGTAAATTTTTATCCAAATTGCTTGGAACTTTTTCCAAAATGTGCATGATTTAATTGCCTATCTTGTGATATACAACATGATATAATGATGTCATTACCCTTGTTTGTGTATTTTTTCGTTTGTTTGTCTGTCTGTATGTTTGAGATTCTCATAACTCATAAACTATTTGACCGAATCCATGAAATTTTGTGGGATGATTGGCCATGATCCAAGGACAATTCGATTAGATTTTGGAAGTGCTTGGGGTCAAAGGTCAAGGTAACGAAAAGGTTGAAAATATCTATTTTCTATTTTGTGGTAATTTTTATGTGATTTGCATGAACGTCAGTTTTTTTGCTGACAAAAGTGGCGGTGGCGAAGGTATGCGCTCTACCGAGTGCCCGTGCTTGTTTACAAATTCGTTTCGAATTTTATTAAATTCAATAATTTGGTCAACTAATTTATGTTATGTTGAACATGACTTTTGTGAGAGAGAGAGAGAGAGAGAGAGAGAGAGAGAGAGAGAGAGAGCTTTAAATTTTGATTTTACATTGACTTTTATTATGTTGATAATGAAACCTCATATACCCTGTAATTACTAGACATGCAAGTACAATTAACCTTCAGAATAGTAATTGACTTGCAGATATCCACTTTAGAGAAACTCATTTACGCTTGATAACATTTTTGTTTGTGTGGCATGGTCAATACTACGGGGTATTTGCGTTTGTATATTAAGGATTTACTTTAATAAAGTTTGTACTTGGGCGATAGGGAATTTCAAATACTTTGCGTTCTACATGAAACAGGAGGGAGGGGTTATCAGGTGGGGCTGGGATTTAAAGCAGGATAGAAGCTCTGGAGGTGTGGAGAGAGGTGAAGGCGATCTTCAACAAAAGAATGCTAAAAATACCGAAAAGTGATTAAATGGTGCAAGAAGAAGGAAAGAGGAACAGAAGCTGATGCCAACTGAAATAAGAATGTTGAGGTGTATTTTGGGGATCTGGTTGCGTGTAGTATGATCAAGGAAGAAATCTAAGATTCTCTCTAATCTCTTCCGACTTCTACCTCATAGTGTAATGCTGAATGGCAGCGCAGGCCCAACACAAGGTTGTGTGGCCCATATCCATAAATTCAAATGGCTGAAAAGAGAATAATGACATATAAAGGTGGTCTAAGATTACATAAGAAGAATGTGTGGTATATGTAATGTAGAAAATAAGGCTAAGGAACATCGTCTATAGCCGTGTAATATTAGACGGGAGCTGGTGGAACCAATCAAGACAGCTAGAACATACCAGTGTTGGGGAGGTAGAGTGTGGGGCGTTATCAGATGGATGGATGTGGGTGGAAGGAAACAGGGGGAAGATGTATGGAGTAGAAATAGATGGAGAATGATGATTCGAGCGGCCGACCCTGCTATATGGTGGGACTAATAAAGTTGAAAGAGGTAAATATATAGATAGAAAATGAGTAAGGGGAAGCAGGTGACAATGGCTCGCCATGATCAATAGTGAGATAAATGATTAGATAGGGGTTATAAAGTGAAAGGAGACGTAGAAGGGTTTGTTTGGGGAGGGGGAAACAGCCCAATCGGGTGACAACTGACCGTGTGATAATTGCCTAACCAGCGTTAGATTTATAGGACAAACAAGTGTAATTACTGCACATCAGGGAGATAATTCCATCAAGGTCCCATAACGTACATAAAAGTTGCGAATTATTTTTCCGGTTAGTTTTCGTAAATGTAGTGTCCTGTTATTTCCTAGTGGAATTTTAAGTTACCGATACTAATCAGGGATGCTTCTCTTAGACAATGGATGGATGCCTTTATTATTATTATTATTATTATTGTTATTATTATTATTATTATTATTATTATTTGTTATTATTTTTTTTATTTATTATTTATTTATTATTTATTTATTATTATTATTTATTATTATTATTATTATTATTATTATTATTATTATTACTACTGTAAACATTATTTATGAAAGTGTAACTTTAAAAGTTAAAACTTGTTGCAGAAGCTTTTGTATTGAACAGATTATCATAAGTATCTATTCATAGTTTATATATGACTGATACCTTTAACGTGAGTTTTGAAAGTGTAGTAGGCCTATCATTCATTTGTTTTTAAAATCTGATAATGTCAACTGTTTTCAGATTATAGTAACTTCCATTGTTTTTCAAAGTATGGTAGCCTTTTTTTTTTTTTTACCAAAGTATGATAACTCATTTGGTGTATGTACAAAATATTTTTTACTTGTTTTCAAAGTATTGTAACTTTATGGTTTTACGAATATAACTTTCAAAAGTTTTAAAAGTTTAGTAGCTTCTATTAGGCTATCAAGTGTAAGTACATTAATTTATCTTAATGATATTGTAATTTTAATTAGGTTACTAAATCCAGTAAATCTAATTTACTTCAAAAGTATAGTGACTTTCATATGCCTTCAAAGTATGATTTTCATT
>NC_090757.1:28380427-28387927 GCF_036898095.1 Palaemon carinicauda
ATGTAACATCTATGTACATGTCGATGAATAAATGTAGGGAAAGACTTCATAATAATATCAGAATTCAAGATTTTTTTTTTCTTTTTTATCGTAATAAATCGAATACAGTCCATTACATTTGCTGAATACTATTTTCGTCTCTCGTTTATAGTTGCTTCTTCAGTCATTGCTCTTTCCGTAAATTATACTCTCTTCTTTTTATTATTATTATTATTATTATTATTATTATTATTACTTGCTAAGCTACAACCATAGTTGGAAAAAGCAGGATGCTATAAGCCCAGGGGCTCCAACAGGGAAAGTAGCCCAGTGAGGAAAGGAAAGAAGGAAAGATAAAATATTTTAAGAGTAACAACATTAAAATAGATGTTTTCAATATAAACTATAAATACTTTTGTAATTCATTTTATATAGGCTCACTTCCATCAAACTTTTATAGGTGTCTTGTCTATCATATATTTCTATTTTTCTTTAGTTAATTAGCTATTAATAGTTGAAGATCTATAATTGATATTAAAATCATTATAAGCATTATTAGTCAGAAATATTTTTCTATTAGAGTAAAACGTCGATTTTCATGATTACAGATACATACACTTAAAAAATTTGCATTAAAATAACGGTAAATGTCTGGCAACATTTATTCCAGTATTTTTACTGCTTTAAAGGCGGATATATTGACGTAAAGGAGTGATATTACGGTCACCAATCAGTAAAAGATGATAACAAAGCAAGGTGAAATTACGGTTGTCTGTATTTAACTGAAATACGCTTGGGAACAGTATATTTTTAGCGAACATTTCTGGTTAAAATTACGGGTTTTTTCTAACAGTGTAGGACAAATCGTGGGAAAGCACTCACACACTTTTAAAAACAATCGTGCTTTTATGATACACATTTACTAAAACAATTCATTATAATTGGTAAAGCCGGACGAATCTCTTTAATTAAAGCTGCATCAACATTGATTACTATGCAAAGGTAAACATCGGATCAGGTGTGTGTGCGTTGAGCGTTCATCAAATATTCTTTGCATAAAACGGCCAGCCTTTTCAATATCGTCGAGATGCATTAAGATAATAGGTTCATGCTAAAGTGAAATTTTCTTATTTTTCTTTTTAGTGTAGATGGTTTCGTTTTATTATTATTATTATTATTATTATTATTATTATTACTAGCCAAGCTACAACCCTAGTTGGAAAAGCAAGATGCTATAAGCCCAAGGACTCCAATAGGGAAAAATAGCTCATTGAGGAAAGGAAATTAGGAAGTAAATAAATGATGAGAATAAATTAACAATAAATCATTCTAAAATCAGCAACAACGTCAAAACAGATATGTCCTATATAAACTATTAACAACTTTAAAAACATGTCATACATAAACTACAAAAAGACTCATGTTTCAACATTTATGTTTGGTTCGCCACCAGTGTCATTTTTATTGCTTCGGTTTTGTTTGAAATATAGTTTTATGTATTTTTGGTGAGATTAGAAATAATGAGGAATTTATATTCATGATACCCTATACATGATGTATACCAGGCGAATTGTTTTAGGTATTGACGTATCAGCAGCCAAGTGTACAAATAGGTTGTATCAGTGTCGTTTTTAGAATTTAAGTTTTAATGGTTCATCATGTATTTATGTAATTTCCCGGACTTATTTTCTTTGCTATATACTACTTATGAGACGACAAAAGTAAAAAACTAAAACAAAGAAATAAACACAAACACGGCCAATAGATTAACCAGTGTTTTTGCCTTTTACCCTTTTGAGGCTATAAGAACACCATCCTCTCTCTGAAATACGTAAAGCCAAAATAGCATCACAGTAACTGCTCATATCAGCTCCCAGAATCTTCTGTAACACATACTCAAGTTGGTCATAACTCAACTTGGCCAGTTGCGCACTGGTGTAAGTACCCTTTTGTATTGCTGGGTATTCAGTACGAATGTTATTCTCATGCATCAGGTGAGGATATACATTGGTACGACGTTGGTGTTATTGTTAACGCCCTCCCCGCCATGGTGATCTTCATCGAGAGCAATTAAACCTTGCCATTGTATAAGTACGTGTTTGTTAACATCTCATTGTGGAATCACGGCGAGGGGAACACGAGTGGCTTTGCTTCCTGTGGCTTTGCTTCCTGTACTTGGTTAGGGGAAATGTTGTCATTTAGAGAAAGGGGCTACGACTAATGATGGCTATCATATTGCAATCTGTCAGCCGAAGGACGGCAAGCAATAACATTGGTTGAGTTAGTGAAAAAGGAATTCTGTTCTTACGATTTTTTTCCAATTGTTACTACTGTGAAAAAGTTATATATGATCATACTATGATTTATTGATATATTTTTTTAATGGAGTTATTTACTTTTAGTTTTTGTGTAATTGAAGTTGTTGATCTTCCTTCAACAGTATAATTTTCGTTGTTTATATTAAAACAAATGTATGAATATAGGTTGATCTCTTTCTGTGTCTATTGGACGGTCATGATTGAACTATTTTGAAATGTCGGTTGTTATAAAGAAAGTAATTTAATTGTGTCTCTTAAAGGTCTAGGGAAAATTCGCCAATGAAGTTTTAGTTTCTGGGTGACGAAAATAATTTGTTTTCTGAATATATCTTTACTAACTTGAATCTTTAGAAGAAAATCAAGATATGAAACAGAATACTTTCACTGGAACGTGGTTTCTTTGTACTTGTTTATTATAAGACTGTACAAAGTTTTCTTTTCACACAAGCATAACAGCTCAAAAGAATATATCATTATCACCATCATCATCATATACCCCTATGCCTATTGACGCAAAGGGCCTCGGTTAGATTTCGCCAGTCGTCTCTGTCTTGAGCTTTTAATTCAATACTTTTCCATTCATCATCATCTACTTCACGTTTCATAGTCCTCAACCATATTGGTCTGAGTCTTCCAACTCTACTAGTGCCTTCTGGACCTCAGCTGAACGTTTGGTGAACTAATCTCTCTTGGGGAGTGCGAAGAGCACGCCCAAACTATCTCCATCTACCCCTTATCATGATATCATCCACATATGGCACTCGAATAATCTCTTATAGTTTCTTTTCAAAAGAAATATATATATGTATATATATATATATATATATATATATATATATATACATATACTGTATATTTATTATATACAGTATATACACACATGCATATGAATATATAATATATATATATATATATATATATATATATATATATATATATATATATACTGCATATTTATTATATAAAGTATATATACACACTTGTATATAAATATATATTGCATATTTATTATATACCGTGTATACACATGTATATAAATATAAATACATATATAAATATATATATATATATATATATATATATATATATATATATATATATATATATATATATATATATATATATATATATATATATATCTCGTTTATTCAAAAAATATCAACCATGTAAGCTATCTAGCACTGAAGATGTCCACCTCTCATAATCCAACTAACGGATACTCTCTATATCCGGGATGTGTTTCGGGTTAGACGGTTCTGTCGTAGACATGTAACATATTGCATCCCCTTCAATGTCCTTCCGATAGGAACTGTGACATCCGCGGATATAAAGCATCCAGTCTGAGGCGTTTGTGTCATCCCAGGGCAATGAAGACTCACTCGAGAAAAAAATACACTTGGCTCGGGTAACCCATAACGGGAAGTGGATAGCACATTTAGCGCAGGGTGGTCGTCTCTCTCTCTCTCTCTCTCTCTCTCTCTCTCTCTCTCTCTCTCTCTCTCTATCTCTCTCTCTCTCTCTCTCTCTCTCTCTCTCTAGAATCCATGAAATCTTTGGCTTTCCCTCTCTTTCCTAGCAAAAATTCGTGAATTCTCTCATTTGTTGAATCAATGAAATTTCTCTCTCTCTCTCTCTCTCTCTCTCTCTCTCTCTCTCTCTCTCTCTCTCTCTCTCTCTAGAATCCATGAAATCTTTGGCTTTCCCTCTCTTTCCTAGCAAAAATTCGTGAATTCTCTCATTTGTTGAATCAATGAAATTTCTCTCTCTCTCTCTCTCTCTCTCTCTCTCTCTCTCTCTCTCTCTCTCTCTCTCTCTCTCTCTCTCTCTCTCTCTTCTAGCTAGAATCCATTAGATATTTCACTCTCATTCTCTTTCCAAGCTAAAAATCGTGAATTCTCTCATTTGTTGAACCAATGAAATCTCTCTCTCTCTCTCTCTCTCTCTCTCTCTCTCTCTCTCTCTCTCTCTCTCTCTCTCTCTCTCTTCTAGCTAGAGTCAATTAAATCTTTCACTCTCATTCTCGTTAATAGCTAAATGTCATGAATTCTCTCTCTTATTGAATCTTTGAAACTCTCTCTCTCTCTCTCTCTCTCTCTCTCTCTCTCTCTCTCTCTCTCTCTCTCTCTCTCTTCTAGCTAGAATCCATTAAATATTTCACTCTCATTCTCTTTCCTTGCTAAATCGTGAATTCTCTCATTTGTTAAACCAATGAAATTCTCTCTCTCTCTCTCTCTCTCTCTCTCTCTCTCTCTCTCTCTCTCTCTCTCTCTCTCTCTCTCTCTCCTAGCTAGAATCCATTAAATCATTCACTCTCATTCTCTTTCCTTACTAAAATTCGTGAATTCTCTCATTTGTTGAATCAATGAAATCTCTCTCTCTCTCTCTCTCTCTCTCTCTCTCTCTCTCTCTCTCTCTCTCCTACCTAGAATCCATGAAATCTTTGTCTCTCTCCCCTTCTTTCGTAGCTAAAATTCGTGAATTCTCTCATTTGTTTTGTTGAATCAATGATATTCTCTCTCTCTCTCTCTCTCTCTCTCTCTCTCTCTCTCTCTCTCTCTCTCTCTCTCTCTCTCTCTCTCTCTCTCTCTAAATATGATGACGCCCTATTGAATTTTTGCAATAGAAATCATATTACCCATATTACCCTGTTACTTATTTTTATAAGTTTTATTTTGTGAGTGGCAATGTCCGTGGCATAGTTTGATTCTTTTTGAGATGACACTTTGTGAAACATTGGCCGCCATGCAATGAGTGGAGGGTTGAAATGTGTCGAAATGGAAGAACTCTGTCTTCTTTAACGATGTTTCTTCTTATATTGCATAGTCAGCTTTAGAAGTTGTTTTCTTGATATCAAACTGCTTATAATGCCGGAGGTCGTTCCGATTCGGTCGGTGTCAATTTATTATTATTATTATTATTATTATTATTATTATTATTATTATATTATTATATTATTATTATTAATTGCTAAGCTACAACCCCAGTTGGAAAAGCAAAATGCCATAAGCCCAGGGGCTCCAACCGGGAAATTACCCCATTGAGGAAAGGAAACAAGAAAAGATAAAATATTCTAAGAATAGTAACAATAAAATAAATATCCCCTATATAAACTATAAAAACTTTAACAAAACAAGTGGAAGAGAAATAAAATAGATTATTGTGCCCGAGTGTACCCTCAAGCAAGAGATCTCTAACCCAAGACAGTGGAGACCATGGTACAGAGGCTATAGCACTACCCAAGACTAGAGAACAATGGTTTGATTTTGGAGTGTCCTTCTCCTAGAAGAGCTGCTTACCTTAGCTAAAGAGTCCCTTCTACCCTTACCAAGTGGAAAGTGGCCACTGAACAATTACAGTGCAGTAACCCCTTGAGAGAAGAATTGTTTGGTAATTTCAATGTTGTCAGGTGTATGAGGACAGAGGAGAATCTGTAAAGAATAGGCCAGATTATTCGGTGTATGAGTAGGCAAAGAGAAAATGAACAGTAACGAGAGAGAAGGATCCAATGTAGTACTGTCTGGCCAGTTAAAAGACCCCATAGCTCTCAAACGGTAGTATCTCAACGGGTGGCTGGTGCCCTGGCCAACCTACTTTTGCTTAGGAAGTTCCTGCAATCTAATCTTCCCACTTTCCTCTTTGTAAGGGTGGAAGAGACTCTTTAGCTATGGTTAGCAGCTCTTCCAGGAGAAGGACACTCCAAAATCAAACCATTGTTCTTTAGTCTTGGGTAGTGCCATAGCCTCTGTACCGTGATCTTCCACTGTCTTGGGTTAGAGTTCTCTTGCTTGAGGGTACACTTGGGCACACTATTCTATCTTATTTCTCTTCCTCTTGTTTTGTTAAAGCTTTTATAGTTTATATTGGAGATATTTATTTTAATGTTACACTTAAAATATTTTCTTTTTCTTTGTTTCCTTTCCTTAATGAGCTATTTTCCCTGTGCTTATAGGTTCCTACTTTTCCAACTAGGGTAGCAAGTAATAATAATAATAATAATAATAATAATAATAATAATAATAATAATATTCACTCACCGGGACAAGAACCATCATTTTCTTGAAAAGGTACGATACGAGTTGAGTGCGAGATGTAAAAAGCATTTATGCTCCGCTTTTCTCTTGCCCAGATGTTGTATCTTTTCTACAGGCATCCAGCAAGGAAAATTACATGCTCATGTTTTGTGATGATTCTCCTTCCGCATCAAAATCGCTTTAAAAACCGCAGCTTCTATAGTGCCTCCAGTCTCTTCCACTTCGTCGAGAATATCATTACCGTTGTCGTTGCTATTGTGTTCCGAACTGACTGTGGCTTGTTCATCGTCAACTTCTGCATCTGTCATTTCGAACAATAACTGCTCAAGCTCCTCTTCTCTTTCAAGCTTCTCAATGACATCTGTTGGGTGATTCGTCCTTTCCAAACTTGATGTCCCTTTCCGACCACAAAAGACTTCCAAGCGTGTTCTGTTATTAAGGTTCCCATGTGGAGATGAGTTTTTAGAAGCATGACAAATCGTAGACATTCAGGCCGTTGAGTCGAGTTATTGTCAAACATTCAGCTACTGCATCTGCTTGACATCGCAGTTAGGTCTCTGAATGCTTCCTTGGGACTGTGGATGTCTTGGAGCTCCGTGGACAATGTTCATTCGCGGGAAAATTAACTTTATTTCATTGATGACGAAAGCTGTGAATTCTCCAACGTCACCAGACTGAAGTACGGCCGGTGGGGACATCCAACAAAATATTCCATTTAGATTGCATGCTGTTTCTGCTGTTGTCTTGGAATTCATTGGCTTATGGAATTCGATTACTTCAAATTTACTCTTTAGGTAATAGGTTTTCTTCGAGGTTGACCCAACCAGTTCGGTGACAATAGCCTGGTACATTTCAGCATCTGGTGACATGTATGTTTTAGGTTTGGTGTTTCTCCACTTGATTCAAATCTTTCTCTAAATCATGAGTTGTCTCAGTCATCTTGGATGTATTGATACCTTGTGGATGCTTTGAAAATTTAGTTAAACTAAGCACTGGGCAGCAGTTAGTAGGTGAGAGTTAATTAGGAAAATTGAAGGAATTTTTTTTTTTAGAAATACTGTAAACGAAATAAAAACGAGGTTAGGTATAACAGTGAAATATTACACGGCTGCCCAACTTACAAACTCGGTAATTTGCCTATTTAACAACTTAGGCTACCTAATTTATAAACT
>NC_090757.1:28390427-28395427 GCF_036898095.1 Palaemon carinicauda
ACATATGAGCAGTGCCTACACACCAGGGAGTACCGCCAGTGCACCTCACGTAGTGTGCGGTAGGCATTATTTGGGTGGGGTCTTTGCAGAGTTATTTTGGCTTCTAACTTCACTTTATTTATTTCCATCAACTTTTCCTCCGATTCTCCTTCATTTCTTCCATCTTGTTGTCCAACTTCTAAAGAGTTTTAAGTTCATAGGGTAACAGGGGTGTGTAATGTGGAGGGGGGGGGGGGCGGAGATCCGTAGTTACGCTGATGTGCTGTATTTAGATTCTTAATGGCCCCACAAGCTCCAACGTCGTTCCTTATGACCCAATCTCCATACACAAATCAATCATGCCAGTCAGGAAAGGAGAGAAAAGATTAGGTAATCAAAAGCTACTTTGCCTTATTTTGTAAACTCTATAAAGAAAACTGACATAAAACATTTTTTATGGTGATTATGATGATGATGATGATGATGATAGTGATGATGGAAGGGAAATTGGGTCATACAGGAGCATGCGGATCTCAATAAAATGTTTGAACGATTATTAATATGCTAATCTGTAAGGTAGTGCATTTGTTTTAGCTATTAATTTCACAATGGCCATTAATTGCTAATTATAATGGATCGGAATACTCTTGAGGCTCAGTATCAATTAGGCTATCGATTTATATTAACCTTTTATAACTAGCCCTTTGTCATTGGCCTCTGCCTAGCGGCATTCCTCTTCATTCTGCTCGGACGATTCGGGCGTTACATTATTATTATTATTATTATTGTTATTATTATTATTATTATTATTATTATCATAATAGTTATTATTATTATAATGATAATTATTATTATTATTATTATTATAATAATAATTATTATTATTATTATTTTCATTATTATAATTATTATTACTATTATAATAATAATTATTATTGATATCATCATTATTATTATTATTATTTTCATTATTATTATCATTATTGTTTTCATTATTGTTTTTATTATTATTATTATTATTATTATTATTATTATTATTATTATTATTATTATTAATACTACTAAGCTACAATCCATGTTAGAAAAGTAGGATGCTATAATCCCAATGTCTCCTCAGGGAAAAACAGCCCAGTGATAAAAGGAAATAAGGAAATAAATTTCATTATAAAAAATGAATAATTATTTAATGTAAAATATTTCAAGACCAGTACCAACATTAGAATAGACCTTAATTTTATAAACTACGAAGAGAGACTTATGTCAGCCTGTTCGACATAAAAACATTCGCTGCAAGTTTTAACTTTTGAAGTTCCATTAATCATATCCGTACTTCAAAGGAATCCTCTTTAAACAAGGACTCATTGGATTTTATCTTGTTTTTAAGTAATATAACTGTTGTAGTGAAAAGTTATACAACAAGATAGATATTAATTTTGCAAAAAATGAAAGTGAAAAAGACATAGGAAGCGTAAAATTCCCCTGTCATACTTAAAGGAAAATGATAATATTGCCAAAATAGTTGAAACGGGACAGAAAGGGTAAAATTCCACTTCAATCTTAAAGTTTATTTGTTAATTTCTCCTATTCGTCGATCCAGACATGAAAGAATTTATATTATTTATTTTTTTCATGAAAACTATAGCTATTGTTTAGATTTTTTTAACCTGGATTTAAATCTTATAAACTATATTTTATAACGTTAGGGAAAAAAAATTCGGTGAAGGTTTATTAAATCTGAAGATTGAAATGAATGTTTGCTGATATATATATATATATATATATATATATTTATATGTATATTTATATATATATATATATATTTATATATATATGTATATGTATATATATATATATATATATATGTATATGTACACACACATATATATGCATACATATATATACATATATATATATATATATATATATATATATTTACATATTATATGTAGAGAGAGAGAGAGAGAGAGAGAGAGAGAGAGAGAGAGAGCGGAAGCAAAAAAAATAAAAACGAATGATTACATGCATCAAATTACCGACAGCTCAGTAAAATCGTTATTAACTGATTAAATAAATTAGTACTTAACACATGAATATTAGCAGTTCCAACTGTATTATTGATTTTCGTTGAAGGACAAATTACGAAAGAGAGAGCAGTGATCCCGCGTCTATCATACTCGACAGGAATGATAGACAACATATCCTAGGGCCAACGATCAACAAAAACAGGAAATAGTTTTTAATTCAGTGTAACCTGAAGTTTTATTTCATGCTTACAGAGGAAGAGATTGCATACGCTCCTCTCTCTTTTAATTCAGTGTAATACCTGAAGTTCTATTTTTTGCTTACAGATAAAGAGATTGCATACACTCCTCTCTCTCTCTATCTCTCTCTCTCTCTCCCGACGTTCATGGGTGTCACAAGTGGTAGTTTTTGTATTATTCTCTCTCTCTCTCTCTCTCTCTCTCTCTCTCTCTTTTCATTTCAGATAAAAGATATATATGTATTTGTTTATAATATCACTACGAAGATCTCGGTTCATATTTCTCTTCTTATTTTTTTTCATGAACAATCGTTTTTTTTTTTTTTTACTCTTTAAAAAACTGTAATTTTGATTGGAAATTCTCCGTTAAAATATACTATTTTCATCAGTATTCAGTGAAATATAGTCGTCCGTAATGTTACCCTACCTTGGTATTATATTTCATGGTTTGGTGACTGTAATATCACCTCTTAACTTCAATATATTTGTTTTTGAAATTGTAAATGCCTTGCAACATTTATCACATGATTTTTACCGGTTTTTTAAATGCAAATTTTCAACAATGTGTATTACGAGGTCTACATAAGCCATCCCCGTATAAAACATTTGAAATGGAACATAGGCTATATGCAGTCATTTCTGATATTAAGGAAATTATTCATTATAGGCCTGAATATCAAATTTTTATATAATTGTGACATTAAGACTTTTATATCGGATTCTTATATTTCGAATGAATAAGTCAATTAACCTATTCTTCTCCAGATATATTGGAAATTGTTACCCTTTAGAATAGTATATATTCAGTTATGATATTGTGAAAATTAAATATAACTTTGAACTTTGAATTTTGTTATTAAAGATGTCCAAAATTAGTCATCCCGATAGAATAAACTAAACTGAAGCTTTGGCATATGCATTTTATTTCCATATTGTAATAAGAGAATTATGCTACATAGTCCTGTTTATAAAATGTTAATATCATTGCTAGCATAACTTAAGCATACATAAAAATTCTACTGTTTTGAAGGAATCACTAAAGTATACAGACGATTAATGAAACAAATTTGAAGATACGTGGACGTAACAACATATAGGGGACATCGAATAGAGGCCCGATCATCAGCGGTTGTTACAATTATGTAATAATCACCTGTTCGGCAAACTGATCTTGACACTTAAGCACTCCAGTAAAACTTATGAAAGATTCTTTTTTACAAAGATATAATGACATGGAAATAACTCATAAGTTATATAAGGTAGTAATAAAATAAAGATATGATTTACATCAGGATTTTATACTAGATAAAAACTTTTTTTTTCATATTAAAATAAATATTTGGGTTTAATTCGTCTGCTTTACTATCTCACCGAGCGTGTAAACGATAACGTGGAATATTATTTTTAAAGACTTTACTTACTTTACTTTGATGGCTGCTTTTCCGGTCCCATACAGCAGGGGAACCCCACTCTCTACATTAAAATGTGGTAAAAATGTTTTAAAACCAGCAGTAAATACCTGTCTGTGTATCTCTGATATAATCTTTGTGTTTATTTGAGAAGGGTCAAAATTCTTGACAATATCAAACGGTAATTATCTTTATATTGTTTTTCAAGGGCACTGATTCGAACACAATGTTTATGGGTCACCAACGTAATGGGGTGAACGTTGATTACTAATTTTGAAATAGCCACCAAGCAACTCTGTGTATATAATTTGTCTTTTCTCTCCATTTATTACGTTTTTAGAAGGGTAAATATAAATGACTTTATTTACTCCCTATGATAATGTTCCATTTGGATGACAATTAACACGTTTATTTCAACCTAGTGAAACAACCATTGCTGATATTAATGGAGCTGAAAGCAGATACAAATTAATCAATTTTGCGAGGTCATTGCCAACCAATGAGGTAAAATAATTCAGGGTATTTTTAGTGATAGTTATTGTATTATTAATCTCTCTCTCTCTCTCTCTCTCTCTCTCTCTCTCTCTCTCTCTCGTGAATACTATGTTCCTAGTGACGGTTGTTGTATTGTGTTGTTAAATAATCTTTCTCGACTGTCATTACTTTTCCTAGCGATGGTTGTTATAATGTATTGTTAAATAATTTCTCTCTCTCTCTCTCTCTCTCTCTCTCTCTCTCTCTCTCTCCAGCCATTACTGTTCCTAGTGACGGTAGCTGTAAATAATTTCTCTCTCTCTCTCTCTCTCTCTCTCTCTCTCCAGCCATTACTGTTCCTAGTGACGGTAGCTGTATTGTTAAATAATCTCTCTCTCTCTCTCTCTCTCTCTCTCTCTCTCTCTCTCTCTCTGAATAAAGATTTTCTGTGTCCGATATTCCATGCCCACCATTAGGCGGTGGCTAGACGAATGTAAATGGGCTGACAAGAGAAAGGGATAAAAACGGGGAAAATACTAATAACAAGGGGTTTTAAGTAGAGCAGAGGGAGACATGAAAAGAAAAACGGAGAAAAAACGGTAGCCAAGAGAGTAGTACTTTCTCGAAAAGATAAAGTATTTTTGAGCAAAAAGTTTTTTTTTCTTATCTTTTTGAGCGTCTGGTTGGTGAGAACAGAGTACGACAGACCTTGTGGTATTATACATTATCTATAACGTCTTTCATGATAAATCACTTAGAAAACTCTCTCTCTCTCTCTCTCTCTCTCTCTCTCTCTCTCTCTCTCTCTCTCTCTGGTGAGTGTTGACATTGTGTAACGTTTTGTAACTGGTCCTGTAGTAAGGTGAAAGGTATTTGTA
>NC_090757.1:28397927-28402927 GCF_036898095.1 Palaemon carinicauda
CTTGTGATATGACAGACCTTTACGCAGACTCTTCTTACAATTGTATGATGAATATTAACGGCAACTATGCGACCGGCATTTTTAGATTTATTTCAGAAGCAAGTCTTCTGAAAACTATTTAACTATTATAATGACTTCTCAACTTTTATGGTTTTAATTGAATTCTCTTTTATTTTTCATATATGATAAATGCTATCGGCGTCAATGACCTTAAATGTCAGGATGCCAGAAAACTTTCAATCAATCAATAACCGCAACTTCAAAAGTTTTACCATACAATTTTCACAGTAAATCCCCCAACTAGTGCCATAAATACAATTTTATCATTCAACAAGCAACAGAGATAATAGAAGCGAGGTTACCCTTTATATTTTGGTCCCTTTTTCTCCTTGGAATTACAGAGAGGTATGCTCTTCCCCGTGATCACATACTGTTCAATATATCTGGTGCCACTCTGTCTTATGAATCACCAAGAGTAATATCTTGTGGTTTTTTATTTATTTTATTCCTGTTTTTACGTCTTAAATCTCAATTGTATACCGTAAATATTATCCTCAACAGCAATACTTTAATTAGACACTGACTAAAACGCAAGCACTGGTCCTTATTCAAGTAAATAATATGAAGTATTCCATAATTCAAAAGATTTTATTGATGAAATTACGTTATAAATGGCATCCATAGATATATGTACAAATAGATTTCCAGACAGAATACGACCAGCAAAGAATTATTCCAACCGTAGGCGTCGGATTGGAGTTGAAGGATTACTTCCGAATCTGAGGTGGGACTGATGACATTCTGATATCGTTGCAGTCTCCAATAAAACGTCCATTTAGACAACCCCTATCTCCTATTGAATACTGGGGCCTTCGACAACATGGGTTCTTATGCAAATGAGAATATGAAATGCTTATATGGATGGGAATGCACGTGATCACTCAACATATACTCTATATAGGAATATATCTATGTACGCACGTTTTTATATTATTATTATTATTATTATTATTATTATTATTATTATTATTATTATTAATTGATAAGCTACAACCCTAGTTGGAAAAGCACATTGCTATAAGCCCAGGGGCTCTAACAGGGAAAAAAGCCCAGTGAGGAAAGGAAACAAGAAAAAAATAAATTTTTAAGAAGAGTAACATTAAAATAAATATCTCCTATATAAACTATATACACTTTAACAAAACAAGAGGAAGAGAAATAAGATAGAATAGTGTGCCAGTGTTGTACCCTCAAGCAAGAGAAATCTAACCCAAGGCAGTGGAAGACCATGGTACAGAGGCTTGGGCACTACCCAAGACTAGAGAACAATGGTTTGATTTTGGAGTGTTCTTCTCCCAGATGAGCTGCTTATCATAGCTCAAGAGTCCCTTCTACCCTTTCCAAGAGGAAAGTGGCCACTGAACAATTACAGTGCATTAACCCCTTGGGTGAAGAAGAATTGTTTAGTGATCTTAATGTTGTCAAGTGTATTAGGACAGAGAAGAATATGTAAAGAATATGCCAGACTATTCGGTGTGGGTGTGCAGGCAAATGGGAAAATGAACCGTAACCAGAGAAAAGGATCCAATGTAGTACTGTCTGGCCAGTCAAAAGACCCCATAACACTCTAGCGGTAGTATCCCAACGGATGGCTGGTGCCCTGACCAACCTACTACCTATATAAAGTTAATTACGTGCTTAAGGTCTTCTACTCATTTAATGAGAAAATTCTCTTGTTTTATGAAGGAGAATGATGAGGACAAAAAAATGGAGGTATTGGATTATATAACGTCCAGAAAAATTGGTAAAAAAAGGTTCGTCTGCCAAGTAAGAAAATCAAAACAATATAGCAATTGGTGAATGATCTGAGATAGCTGCTTGAGTTTTCCTGTTGTATATTTTTGTTAAAGGATATATAAACTTGTTTGTCTTAATTTTTAAATGCATGAGAAACATGAGATATTTTTTCCAATTCTTTGCAATAATAGAAAAATGCTATCTTTCTTACGTTCATTTAAAACTATTGTGAATGTTATTTCCCTATTGGATCTAACTTGGAAAAAAAGGTATAAGAAACTATTTTTACCAGTTCATCAATTTTATTTTCCATAAATCATAGAAATGACATATACTCTTCCTAGTTAGCGCCCAACTCGGTAATATCAATGTTTTGTTTATCACTTTTGAAATAAAGACGAATTAATTTCCCAATCCTTTTCTTGTAGCAATTCCATTTCTTTCATTCCATTCCCACCATTGATATTAGTGACAAATCCTTTGCAATTTTATACCTGATTTACGGTATATAACAAACATTCTTTACCCAGTCTTCATTGACCTCTGGTTTGATAGCATTTAATTTCACTTTTTAGACTCCAGCTTCTCTAGCTTTTCCTGACTATGGCCAGTCATCTCTTATATCGTCTAGAGACTTCAGTTCGTGCAAGATCGTTTTCAACCACTTATTTATATCATATCGTTGCATCTAAACACTTTTTTCCTTTTTATTTTTATCGTCAGTCTATTAATTAAAGATGTTATACCTCGAGATAAAACTCACTTCTGCATCGAAAGAATCTCCTTCAGTTTTGCTTTCTTAAATACAAACAAACACTCGGGATATATATATATATATATATATATATATATATATATATATATATATATATATATATATGTGTGTGTGTGTGTGTGTGTGTATATATATATATATCCTCTCGGCAGTTATTCCATCGTATCGAAGGGTTTTTCATATATATACTGTGTATATATATATATATATATATATATATATATATATATATATATATATATATATATATATATATACATATATATATATGTATATATATGTATGTATATATATATATGTATATATACATACATACATATATATATATATATATATATATATATATATATATACGTGTGTGTATATATATACATATATATATATATATATATATATATATATATATATATATATACATATATATATAAATATATATATATATATATATATATATATATATATATATATATATATATATATATATGTGTGTGTATGTATACTGTATATATATATATATATATATATATATATATATATATATATATATATATATATATATATATATTATATATATATATATATATATATATATATTATATATATATTAATATATATATATATATATATATATATATATATATATATATATATATATATATATATATATATATATATATGAAAAGCCCTTCGATACGATGGAATAACTGCCGAGAGGATATTAGCCGAAAATGAAGTAACTCCAAGACTGCTTACAAGATAAGTGTAAATATATATAATGGAAAGGGTTATCCTGAAAAACCTTATGAATATAATGGAAAATAGAATAATATTGCAAAATTTCAATTTGAAAGAGAATATTTGATAGTAATAAAGAGGAGGGGTATGATATGATAAACATAACACTAACGTACAACACTCTAACAAGTCGTTGTGAAGTAAAATGATTAAATTCACAAATACGTAGAATTTTCCTTTAAAATATAGAAGATTTTAGTGTATAAACAACATTGAAATAGAGTAAAGGCTCAGTCCCTTACCAAGGGGAAATACAACTCTTTTGGGTGATGTGTTTGAGGGTAAGAAGAGTAATGAGAGACTCGGTCTTCCATTCCTGTTTTCCTGAAGTTAAACTAACTAGTTTAGCTTTTGGGTCCCTGGAAATTAAAACATTTTTCCTGGACCTTAATGCTCTCGGAGGCGTAATTCCAAATGTTATTTTTCTTTTATTTTTTTTAAAGATAGCTTAGTTCTTAACTTCAAAGTTAACATGACGTTACTATTTTGTTCACTTCTTGGAGAATCGATTATGTCTCTCCATTAGGTAAATGTGTTTATGGTACCCCCTAGTCCAGCTGATTACTGCTCAATTTCCATAACCCCATAATTCTTATCTAAAGTTTTTGAACGTCTTTTGGCAAAAAGTCTAAAAATAGGAATGCTGTTGGTAATCATCTGTTAATTAGTTTGCAGTTTGGCTTTCCCAAAGGCATTGGAGCATGTGTTGTCCTTTTTACAATTTCCAATGCTTTAATCCTTGATTATGGTCAGGAAGTTCGTATGATTGGCCTTGATTTAACTACTCCTTTTGACCGTCTTAATCATGATGCTCTTGTTTTCGAACTTGAACAGATTATATTAGGTGGGTCGTTTCTTGGCACATTTGCTGAATTTCTAGGTATAGATTGCAAAGAGTGGTTGTTGATTGGGACCATAGTGACGGTAGGAATGTAATACCTGGTGTTCCTCGTGTAGTGTTCTCTGGTCACGATTTTTCAAGCCTTATGCCCGTGATATGTAGTTTGAGCTGAAATACAAGCTCATTGCATATGCATATTATGCTACTCTCTTAGCACCAGTACCTTCTGGATGTTAACCTGTGGATGCTGAATCCCTAATAGGTATCAAGATAGATTTAGTCCATGGGGCATGAAGATGAACCCTTACAAAACTCCAAGTATGATAGTAGTTAGGTAAATATAGTGGCTTCTCAACATCCAGATGTTTGCATTGACAATATCTCTTAAGGTATAAAAATATAACTCATTTAAAATTTTCGATGTGGTTCTTGATTAAGTATTGACTTTTGAGATGAGCATTCCATATATTTGTTTTTCAGTGCACTAAAATGTCATATTGCGAATGAATTTTTAAGATTCCCGGTGATCAATTCTTTTCTGGAGGAAATGTTTTAATTCTTTAAATATTTGAGTATTATTCTCCTGTCTGGTCTTCATCTGCCGACTCTCATCATCATTTGTCGGACAAAGTTTTGCTGTCTATTACTCCAAATCAAATCGCCTGAAATTACATATAAAAATCAGGCTATATATCAGTTTAGTGAGATCTGTGTTACTGCATGAACACGAGTCTTGGTATGATAGTGAAACAATATCCAACAGATTTTCTGTTCGGGCCGAGGCTGTAACGT
>NC_090757.1:28407927-28409544 GCF_036898095.1 Palaemon carinicauda
ATTACATTGTTCGTCCCCTGATTTTTTTTTTTTTAACGACAGGTGATGCTTTAACTTGAAAAGAAAAAAGTATCTATAGGTGATATTTTTCGGTTGTGAACTTGGAAATTGACACAATGTCAGTTTGGTCTCCCATATTTTTATTTCCGTCAAATTTACACTTCTAAGGACAAAATCAGTTTTGTTTTCCCTATATTTTACATCACATATATAGTTATTTCAGTTATTTAATCGTGTTGCATATATTATTTCACAAGTCATTGTGTTACATATATGTAGGTTAAGAAACGAGAACCACTTTTACCTTCATTCCTCCCTGATGAATTTTAGATATTTTTGGTCCATATTTTCTGCTACAATTTCATTATGTAGAAAAATCAATAATGAACGCAGCTCAATTAGATTCATTTGCGTTGCCAAATCTAGAACTGATATCGTCTACCAGTACCTGAAAATTACACCAAAGTAAGTTGATACAAATATGAATAAGTCAGTAATTTTAACTATATTTAAAGAAATATCTTTATGAAGATGGGGATTAATCATTAAATGCATAGCTGGAGACAATACAACATATGTAACGAGAATATACTAGGAAACATTTCTGAAGAAAGTATGAATTTGTCCTTATTTCAAAAGCAGTTGAAGAAAACAAACGAATCAACACTAGTTGCATCCATAAGACAGGTTTAACGTCAGCAGTACCTCCCGTGGAATCAATCATCCGTCCCTAACATCGCCCCGAAAACACGTAAACTGAACAAATTGAGAAATAGCTTGACAGGCGAGGAGGAACGGATGCGTCATACGACGTTGATTTATCCTGACGTCTGTCAAGCCAATCAGAATGCTCGACCCAGACTCGGTTCTGATGCGAGGATTACAGCGGCAATAACAGTCCCGCACCTCGATGGGAACCGATTTCTCTTTGTTCAGCCCTTTTTGGCCGTGGAGTTGTAAACCCCCTTCTCCTTTTTGTTCATTTCTTTCTGTTTGTTATGCTTTATGTTTACGGAATTCTTTACTAAGCTGTAACACTGATGTGAGGTATCTTTAAGTAGAAAATGGAAACCCCTCCTTCTTCTTCTTCTTCTTCTTCTTCTTCTTATATATATATATATATATATATATATATATATATATATATATATATATATATATATATATATATATATATATATATATATATATATATAGATATATATATATATATATATATATATATATATATATATATATATATATATATATATATAGATATATATATATATATAGATATATATATATATATATATATATATATATATATATATATATATATATATATATATATAGATATATATATATATATATATATATATATATATAGATATATATATATATATATATATATATATATAGATATATATATATATATTATATATATATATATATATATATCGGCGTCAATGACCTTAGATGTCAGGATGCCAGAAAACTTTCAATCAATCAATATATATATATATATATATATATATATATATATATATATATATATATATATATATATATATATATATATATATATATATATATATATTATATATATATATATATATATATATATATATATATATA
>NC_090757.1:28410044-28430044 GCF_036898095.1 Palaemon carinicauda
GTACACTGTTATATACATATGAGCAGTGCCTTAGCGTCACACACCATCGAGTCCAGTGCCTTGTCACACACCAGGGAGTGCCGCCAGTGCACCTCATGTAGTGTATGATAGGCATTATTTGGGGTCTATGCAGTTATTTCGGCCTCTAACTTCACTTGATATATTTAGATCTACTTTTCCTCCGATTCTCCTTCATTTCTTCCATCTTGTTGTCCAACTTCTTCAGAGCTTTAAGTTCTTAGTGCAACGGGGGGGGGGGGGGGGGGGGGGGTGGAATCCGTAGTTGCGCGATGTGCTGCATTTGGACTGTAAATGGCCTTCCCGGCTCCAACACCGGTCCTTATGACCCAACCTCCATAAATAAATCAATCATGCCAGTCAGGAAAGGAGAGAAAACATAAGTTAATGAAAAGCTACTTTGCTTTATTTTGTAAACACTATAAAGAGAAAAACTGACATAAAACATTTTTGATGGTGATTATGATGATGATGATGATGATGATAGTGAAGATGGAAGGGAAATTGGGTCATACAAGAGCATGCGGATCTCAATAAAATGTTTGAACGATTATTAATATGCTAATCTGTAAGGTAGTGCATTTGTTTTAGCCTATTAATTCACAATGGCCATTAATTGCTAATTATAATGGATCGGAATACTCTTGAGGCTCAGTATCAATTAGGCTATCGATTTATATTAACCTTTTATAACTAGCCCTTTGTCATTGGACTCTGCCTAGCGGCATTCCTCTTCATTCTGCTCGGACGATTCGGGCGTTACATTATTATTGTTATTATTATTATTATTATTATTATTATTATTATATTATTATAATTATTATTATTCATTATTGTGTTTAAAATTGATATTATTATTATTATTATTTTCATTATTATTATTCTTCTTCTTCTTCTTCTTCTTCTTCTTCTTCTTATTATTATTTATTATTATTATTATTATTGTTATTATTATTATAATAATAAAAATTACTATTATCATTATCATTATTATTATTATTATTATTATTATTATTATTATTATTATTATTATTATTATTATTATCATTACAATCCAAGTTAGAAAAGTAGGATGCTATAATCCCAATGTCTCCTCAGGGAAAAAACAGCCAGTGATAAAAGGAAATAAGGAAATAAATTTCATTATAAAAAATGAATAATTATTTAATGTAAAATATTTCAAGACCAGTACCAACATTAGAATAGACCTTACTTATATAAACCACGAAGAGAGACTTATGTCAGCTGTTCGACATAAAAACATTCGCTGCAAGTTTTAACTTTTGAAGTTCATTAATCATATCTGTACTTCAAAGGAATCCTCTTTAAACAAGGACTCATTGGATTTTATCTTGTTTTTAAGTAATATAACTGTTGTAGTGAAAAGCTATACAAGAAGGGAGATAATAATTTTGCAAAAAATGAAAGTAAAATAGGATATAGGAAGCGTAAAATTCCTGTGTCATACAGCAAGGAAAATAGTAATATTGCAAAAAATAAAAAATAAAATAGTCGAAACAGGACACAGAAAAGGTGAAATTCCACTTCAATCTTTAAGTTTATTTGTTGATTTCTCCGGTTCGTCGATCGAGACATGCAAGAATTTATATTATTTATTTATTTTTCAATCTAGTGCTATTGTTTACAATGTTTTAACCTGGATTTAAATCTTATAAACTAATTTTATATCGTTAGTGAAAAAAAAAAATTCGGTGAAGGTTTATTAAATCTGAAGATTGAAATGAATGTTTGCTTATATATATATATGTGTGTATATATATATATATATATATATATATATATATATATATATATAAATATATATATATATATATATATATATATATATATAAATATATATATATATATATATATATATATATATATATATATACATATATATGTGTATATATATATTTATATATATATATATATATTATATATATATATATATATATATATATATATATATATATATATATATATATATATATGTATATGTACACACACATATATATGCATACATATATATATATATATATATATATATATATATATATATATATATATATATATATATATATATATATATATATATATTTACATATTATATGTAGAGAGAGAGAGTGAGAGAGGAGAGAGAGAGAGAGAGGGAGAGTGAGAGAGAGGGAAGGAGAGAGAGAGGAGAGAGAGAGAGAGAGAGCGGAAGCAAAAAAAAATAAAAACGAATGATTACATGCATCAAATTACCGACAGCTCAGTAAAATCGTTATTAAGTGATTAAATAAATTAGTACTTAACACATGAATATTAGCAGTTCCAACTGTCTTATTGATTTTCGTTGAAGGACAAGTTACGAAAGAGAGAGCAGTGATCCCGCGTCTATCATACTCGACAGGAATGATAGACAACATATCCTAGGGCCAACGATCAACAAAAACAGGAAATAGTTTTTTAATTCAGTGTAACCTGAAGTTTTATTTCATGCTTACAGAGGAAGAGATTGCATACGCTCCTCTCTCTTTTAATTCAGTGTAATACCTGAAGTTCTATTTTTTGCTTACAGTTAAAAGAGATTGCATACACTCCTTTCTCTCTCTCTATCTCTCTCTCTCTCTCCCCGACGTTCATGAGTGTCACAAGTGGTAATTATTGTATTATTCTCTCCTCTCTCTCTCTCTCTCTCTCCTCTCTCTCTCTCTCTCTCTCTCTCTCTCTCTCTCTCTCTCTCTCTCTCTCTCTCTTTTCATTTCAGATAAAAGAGATATATGTATTTGTTTATAATATCAATACGAAGATCTCGGTTCATATTTCTCTTCTTATTTTTTTTCATGAACAATCGTTTTTTTTTACACTTTAAAAAACTGTAATTTTCATTGGAAATTCTCCGTTTTCATCAGTATTTCAGTGAAATATAGTCGTCCGTAATGTTACCCTACCTTGGTATTATATTTCATGGTTTGGTGACTGTAATATCACCTCTTAACTTCAATATATTTGTTTTTGAAATTGTAAATGCCTTGCAACATTTATCCCATGATTTTTACCGTTTTTTTAAATGCAAATTTTCAACAGTGTGTATTACGAGGTCTACATAAGCCATCCCCGTATAAAAACATTTGAAATGGAACATAGGCTATATGCAGTCATTTCTGATATTAAGGAAATTATTCATTATAGGCCTGAATATCAAATTTTGATATAATTGTGACATTAAGACTTGCATGTCGGATACTTATATTTCGAAAGAATAAGTTAATTAACGTATTCTTCCCCAGATATCTTGGAAATAGTTACCTTTTAGAATGGTATATATTCCGTTATAATATTTTTTAAATGAAATATAACTCTCTACTTTGAATTTTTATTAAAGATAACCTTAAATGAGCCATTGCCATAGAATAAAATAATACTGAAGCTTTGGCATATGGATTGTATTTCCGTATTGTAATAAGAGAATTATTCTACATAGTCCTGTTTAGAAAATGTTATCATTGGTAGCATAAGTGCAGCATAAGAGTACATAAAAATTCTTCTGTTATGAAGGAATAACTAAAGTATACAGACGATTAATGAGACAAATTTGAATATACGTGGACGTAATAACATATAAGGGACATCGAGCCCGATCATCAGCTGTTGTTACTATTATGTAAGAATCACTTGTTCGGCAAACTGATATTGACACTTAAGCACTCCAGTAAAACTTAAGAAAGATTCTTTTTTACAAAGATATAATGATATGGAAATAACTCACAAGTTATATAAGGTAGTAGTAAAATAAAGATATGATTTACATCAGGATTTTATACTAGATAAAAACTTTTTTTTTTCATATTAAAATAGATATACGGGTCCAATTCGTGTTCTTTACTATCTCACAGAGTGTGTAGACGATAACGTGGAATATTATTTTAAAAGACTTTACTTACTTTACTTTGATGGCTGCTTTTTCGGTCTCATACAGCAGGGGAACCCCACTCTCTACATTAAAATGTAAAAATGTTCTAAAAACAGCAGTAAATACCAGTCTGTGTATCTCTGATATCTATATACAATCTTTGTGTTTATATGAGAAGGGTCAAAATTCTTGACAATATCAAACGGTAACTATCATTATAATTCATTGTTGTTGAAGGGCACTGATTCGAACACAATGTTTATGGTCACCCATGTGATGGGGTGAACGTTGATTACCAAATTTGAAATAACCACCACGCAACTCTGTTTATATAATTTGTCTTTTCCCTCCATTTATTACGTTTTTAGAAGGGTATATAAAAATGACTTTGTTACTCCCTATGATAATGTTCCCTTTGGAGGACCATTAACACGTTTATTTCAACCTAGTGAAACAGCCATTGCTGATGTCAATAAAACTGAAAGCAGATACAAATTTATCAGTTTTGCAAGGTAAAAGAATTCAGGGTATTTTTAGTGACGGTTATTGTATTATTAATCTCTCTCTCTCTCTCTCTCTCTCTCTCTCTCTCTCTCTCTCTCTCTCTCTCTCTCTCTCTCTCTCTCTCTCTATAGTGAATATCATGTTCCTAGTAACAGTAGTTGTATTGTTAAATAATCTCTCTCTCTCTCTCTCTCTCTCTCTCTCTCTCTCTCTCTCTCTCTCTCTGAATAAAGATTTTCTGTGTCCGATATTCCATGCCCACCATTAGGCGGTGGCTAGACGAATGTAAATGGGCTGACAAGAGAAAGGGATAAAAACGGGGAAAATACTAATAACAAGGGACGGGGGTTTTAAGTAGAGCAGAGGGAGACATGGAAAGAAAAACGGAGAAAAAACGGTAGCCAAGAGAGTAGCATTTTCTCGAAAAGATAAAGTATTTTTGAGCTAAAAGTGTTTCTTTTTTTCTTATCTTTTTGAGCGGCTGGTTGGTGAGAACAGATTACGACAGACCTTGTGGTATTATCCATTATCTATAACGTCTTTTCATAATAAATCACTTAGAAAACTCTCTCTCTCTCTCTCTCTCTCTCTCTCTCTCTCTCTCTCTCTCTCTCTCTCTCTCTCTGGTGAGTGTTGACATTGTGTAACGTTTTGTAACTGGTCCTGTAGTAAGGTGAAAGGTATTTGTATCGTGATCTGGTTATCTATTTTCATTAGGTATCAAACTCAAATACTGTATTCAGATTTAATTTCAAGTGAAACAAGTGATTGTATAATTTTCATAAGTATTATTTCTTTAGTCTTAGTCTAAGGTTTATTCATGTTTAATATTTCAAGTCAAGGGGTTATATAATTTTCAGATTTGTCTTAATCTAAGTTTTGTTCAGACTTGATATTTTGAGTGATTTATTTGTTTTAAGTAAATTCTTTTCAAAGTCTTGTAATTTATATAGAATACCTGTATATTTATTTTTATAAAGAGTGTATTGTTTCAATCATCAGTGTTTATTGCATACTCGCTAGTATCTTAAAAATAATTGAAGTAAGAGGTGGTTTTAAATAAGTCTTAAGAATAATTACCCAGTTTAGTTTTGAGTGTACTTAAAAGACCATGGGATATTCAGTGTTTTATATATTTCTGTCTGGTAGTTATATAACTGTCTTGGAGTTCGGGTATTAATATTTCCAAGTGTAACAGATTTAATATAAAAGCAAACAGATGAGTTTGGAACTCGAGAGGTTGTTTAGCTTGCCAGCCGTAACGTGCATAATATTATATGTTTGGTTCCCAGACACGGGACCTTCGTATAATGATAATATATATATATTATATATATTTATGTGTGTGTGTAATCTTTTACTATATATATGTGTATATATTATATATATATATATATATATATATATATATATATATATATATATATATATATATATATATATATATATATATATATAGAGAGAGAGAGAGAGAGAGAGAGAGAGAGAGAGAGAGAGAGAGAGAGAGAGAGAGAGAGAGAGAGAGAGATATTATTAATATACTATTGTATGAGAACCGTAAAAATACAGTTAAATATATATATATATATATATATATATATATATATATATATATATATATATATATATATATATATAAATATATATATATATAAAAATATATATATATATACATATATATATATATATATATATATATATATTATATATATATATATATATATATATATATATATATATATATATATATATATATATATATATATATATATATATATATATATATGCAGACTCACACCGCTCAGATCAGAGTAGGATTACTCCCTCTCCCCCTACCCGAGGGACGGGAAGAGGCCGAACAATTGCGCTATTATATAGGGGATATATATATATATATATATATATATATTATATATATATATATGTGTGTGTGTGTGTATGTATATATTTATATATATATATATATATATATATATATATATATGTGTGTGTGTGTGTGTGTATGTATATATTTATATATATATATATATATATATATATATATATATATATATACATACATATATATATATATATATATATATATATATATATATATATATATATATATATATATATATATATATATATATATATATATATATATAGAACATGCACTCATATATATTACATATACACATATATAAAACTATATAATATATATATATATATATATATATATATATATATATATATATATATATATATATATATATATATATATATATATATATATATATATATATATATATATATATATAGTTTATATGATGTATGTATTATTGTAAATGAAGGTTTTTTGTATTTAATTTCTTGATAAGTTTTTAAAAGGTGTCTCTTTTAAAGTTCGTTTTACCATAATTACGCAACGACATTCATTCCGAATAATTTGCAAAATACTAATAGCAGTATTGCAAGAACCCATGCAATAATTACAAAATAATGATGAGAGACCCATATGATTTACCTCTGAATCTTTAAATTAAGATAATCTAATTTAGGATAAGTTGTTTTAAAATGTTTTAATTTCGTATTTCCAGTCTGTGAAAAAAACACCCAACTTTTGACTCATTTGAATCGTTCCAGATAATGATAAACTTTAAAGATTACGATGTAATCTCACCGACGTTTGCTTTTTAATAAAAACTTCCTCCGGCTAAAAGCCATTGGAGATAAAACTCTCCCAAATTATAGGTATATATCTCGTATCTTTAAAAACTCCCATCAATTTATAGTAATGAAATGATCATTTACCTCCGAATTTGAAATATTAATTTAGTTTCCATCATCATAATCTGTGCAAAATCGCCATGAATCCGTTTTAGGCAACAGAACCCAGCTGTTCCTTCGGCGATGCCTCTGCCATGAAAATAAAGCTCCGTTCTAATGGCCACTAAATATGCTGGGTAATATCCATAAAAACGGATGACCACCTGCAGAATGACGTTATGAGAAGTGAAAGGGAGAGGATATGTGTTGGCTATGCCAATGGTTGTTTGAGCTAATAACCAAAAATCTCTGAGGGATGGATGAAATGGGCACTCACGGATTCCGAAGCGATTAGGAAAAGAGATTATGGGGACTTACGAGTTAGAAACATGGGTTACTGAACTTGTAAACTTAAGATGATTCAAATTAATGGGTTGGCAGTTGGTGACGAAAAATTTGGGAAGTGGTGGAGAAAGAGTGGAAGTTGGTGGCCAAAATTTTGGGAGTTGGGGACCAAAATTTGTTTAGTTGGTGGCCAAAAATTTGGGAATTGGGGACCAAAATTTGTTTAGTTGGTGGCAAAAAATTTGGGGATTTGGGACCAAAATTTGTTTAGTTGGTGGCCAAAAATTTGGGAATTGGGGACCAAAATTTGGGAGTTAGTGACGAAAATTTTGGGATTGAGTGGTCAAAAGTCTGCTAGTTAGTTGCCAAAAATCTGGGAATTAGTGACAAAAAGTCTGGAAATTGTTGTCCAAAAGTCTAGGAATTGTTGACTTAAAGTCTGGAAGTTGGTGGACAAAAGTCTGGGAATTGGTGACTTTAAAGCATTTTTTTATGATATGACAGACTTTTACGCAGAATCTTCATACAATTGTATGATGAATCTTAACGGCAACTATGCGAGCGGCATTTTTAGATTTATTTCAGAAGCAGGCCTTCTGAAAACTATTTAACTATTATAATGACTTCTCAACTTTTATGGTTTTAATTGAATTCTCTTTTATTTTTCATATATGATAAATGCTATCGGCGTCAATGACCTTAAATGTCAGGATGCCAGAAAACTTTCAATCAATCAATAACGGCAACTTCAAAAGTTTTACCATACAATTTTCACAGTAAATCCCCCAACTAGGGCCATAAATACAATTTTATCATTCAACAAGCAACAGAGATAATAGAAGCGAGGTTACCCTTTATATTTTGGTCTCTTTTTCTCCTTGGAAATACAGAGAGTTTTGCTCTTCCCCGTGATTACATGGTGTTCAATATATCCGGTGCCACAATATATCCGGTGCCACTCTTTCATATGAATCACTAAGATTGATATCTTGTGGTTGTTTATTTATTTTATTCCTGTTTGTACGTCTTAAATCTCAATTGTATACAGTAAATCTTTTCCTCAAGAGCAATACTTTAATAAGAAACTGACTAACTCGCAAGCACTGGTCCTTATTCAAGTAAATAATATGAAGTAGTCCATAATTCAAAAGATTTTATTAATAAAATTACTTTATAAATGGCATCCATAGATATATGTACAAATAGATTTCCAGACAGAATACGACTAGCAAAGAATTATTCCAACCGTAGGCGTCGGATTGGAGTTGAAGGATTACTTCCGAATCTGAGGTGGGACTGATGACATTCTGATATCGTTGCAGTCTCCAATAAAACGTCCATTTAGACAACCCCTATCTCCTATTGAATACTGGGGCCTTAGACAACATGGGTTCTTATGCAAATGGGAATATGAAATGCTTATATGGATGGGAATGCACGTGATCACTCAACATATACTCTATATAGGAATATATCTATGTACGCACGTTTTTATATTATTATTATTATTATTATTATTATTATTATTATTATTAACTGATAAGCTACAACCCTAGTTGGAAAAGCACATTGCTATAAGCCCAGGGGCTCCAACAGGGAAAATAGCCCAGTGAGGAGATGAAACAAGGAAAAATTAAATTTTTAAGAATAGTAACATTAAAATACATATCTCCTATATAAACTATATACACTTTAACAAAACAAGAGGAAGAAAAATAAGATAGAATAGTGTGCCCGAGTGTACCCTCAAGCAAGGGAAATCTAACCCAAGGCAGTGGAAGACCATGGTACAAAGGCTATGGCACTACCCAAGACTAGAGAACAATGGTTTGATTTTGGAGTGTCCTTCTCCTAGAAGAGCTGCTCATCATAGCTAAAGAGTCCCTTCTACCCTTTCCAAGAGGAAAGTGGCCACTGAACAATTACAGTGCATTAACCCCTTGGGTGAAGAAGAATTGTTTAGTGATCTTAATGTTGTCAAGTGTATGAGGACAGAGAAGAATATGTAAAGAATATGCCAGACTATTCGGTGTGGGTGTGCAGGCAAATGGGAAAATGAACCGTAACCAGAGAAAAGGATCCAATGTAGTACTGTCTGGCCAGTCAAAAGACCCCATAACACTCTAGCGGTAGTATCCCAACGGATGGCTGGTGCCCTGACCAACCTACTACCTATATAAAGTTAATTACGTGCTTAAGGTCTTCTACTCATTTAATGAGAAAATTCTCTTGTTTTATGAAGGAGAATGATGAGGACAAAAAAATGGAGGTATTGGATTATATAACGTCCAGAAAAATTGGTAAAAAAAGGTTCGTCTGCCAAGTAAGAAAATCAAAACAATATAACAATTGGTGAATGATCTGAGATAGCTGCTGCTTGAGTTTTCCTGTTGTATATTTTTGTTAAAGGATATATAAACTTGTTTGTCTTAATTTTTAAATGCATGAGAAACATGAGATATTTTTTCCAATTCTTTGCAATAATAGAAAAATGCTATCTTTCTTACGTTCATTTAAAACTATTGTGAATATTATTTCCCTATTGGATCTAACTTGGAAAAAAGGTATAAGAAACTATTTTTACCAGTTCATCAATTTTATTTTCCATAAATCATAGAAATGACATATACTCTTCCTAGTTAGCGCCCAACTCGGTAATATCAATGTTTTGTTTATCACTTTTGAAATAAAGACGAATCAATTTCCCAGTCCTTTTCTTGTAGCAATTCCATTTCTTTCATTCCATTCCCACCATTGATATTAGTGACAAATCCTTTGTAATTTTATACCTGATTTACGGTATCTAACAAACATTCTTTACCCAGTCTTCATTGACCTCTGGTTTGATAGCATTTAATTTCACTTTTTAGACTCCAGCTTCTCTAGCTTCTCCTGACTATGGCCAGTCATCTCTTATATCGTCTAGAGACTCAGTTCGTGCACGATCGTTTTCAGCCACTTGTTTATATCATATCGTTGCATCTAAACACTTTTTTCCTTTTTATTTTTATCGTCAGTCTATTAATTAAAGATGTTATACCTCGAGATAAAACTCACTTCTGCATCGAAAGAATCTCTTTCAGTTTTGCTTTCTTAAATACAAACAAACACTCAGGCAATATATATATATATATATATATATATATATATATATATATATATATATATATATATATATATATATATATATCCTCTCGGCAGTTATTCCATCGTATCGAAGGGCTTTTCATATATATATATATATATATATATATATATATATATATATATATATATATATATATATATACAGTATGTTTATATATACACATACATATGTATATATGTATGTATATATGTATATATACATATATATATATATATATATATATATATATATATGTGTGTGTGTGTGTGTGTATATATATATATACATATATATACATATATATAAATATATATATATATGTGTGTGTGTATATATATATATATATATATATATATATATATATATATATATATATATATATATATATATATATATATATATATATGAAAAGCCCTTCGATACGATGGAATAACTGCCGAGAGGATATTGGCCGAAAATGAAGTAACTCCAAGATTGCTTACAAGATAAGTGTAAATATATATAATGGAAAGGGTTATCCTGAAAAACCTTATGAATATAATGGAAAATAGAATAATATTGCAAATTTTCAATTTGAAAGAGAATATTTGATAGTAATAAAGAGGAGGGGTATGATATGATAAACATAACACTAACGTACAACACTGTAACAAGTCTTTGTGAAATAAAAGTATTGAATTCACAAAAACGTAGAATTTTCCTTTAAAATATAGAAGATTTTAATGTATAAACAACATTGAAATAGAGTAAAGGCTCAGTCCCTTACCAAGGGGAAATACAACTCTTTTGGGTGATGTGTTTGAGGGTAAGAAGAGTAATGAGAGACTCGGTCTTCCATTCCTGTTTTCCTGAAGTTAAACTAACTAGTTTAGCTTTTGGGTCCCTGGAAATTAAAACATTTTTCCTGGACCTTAATGCTCTCGGAGGCGTAATTCCAAATGTTATTTTTCTTTTATTTTTTTTAAAGATAGCTTAGTTCTTAACTTCAAAGTTAACATGACGTTACTATTTTGTTCACTTCTTGGAGAATCGATTATGTCTCTCCATTAGGTAAATGTGTTTATGGTACCCCCTAGTCCAGCTGATTACTGCTCAATTTCCATAACCCCATAATTCTTATCTAAAGTTTTTGAACGTCTTTTGGCAAAAAGTCTAAAAATAGGAATGCTGTTGGTAATCATCTGTTAATTAGTTTGCAGTTTGGCTTTCCCAAAGGCATTGGAGCATGTGTTGTCCTTTTTACAATTTCCAATGCTTTAATCCTTGATTATGGTCAGGAAGTTCGTATGATTGGCCTTGATTTAACTACTCCTTTTGACCGTCTTAATCATGATGCTCTTGTTTTCGAACTTGAACAGATTATATTAGGTGGGTCGTTTCTTGGCACATTTGCTGAATTTCTAGGTATAGATTGCAAAGAGTGGTTGTTGATTGGGACCATAGTGACGGTAGGAATGTAATACCTGGTGTTCCTCGTGTAGTGTTCTCTGGTCACGATTTTTCAAGCCTTATGCCCGTGATATGTAGTTTGAGCTGAAATACAAGCTCATTGCATATGCATATTATGCTACTCTCTTAGCACCAGTACCTTCTCCTGGATGTTAACCTGTGGATGCTGAATCCCTAATAGGTATCAAGATAGATTTAGTCCATGGGGCATGAAGATGAACCCTTACAAAACTCCAAGTATGATAGTAGTTAGGTAAATATAGTGGCTTCTCAACATCCAGATGTTTGCATTGACAATATCTCTTAAGGTATAAAAATATAACTCATTTAAAATTTTCGATGTGGTTCTTGATTAAGTATTGACTTTTGAGATGAGCATTCCATATATTTGTTTTTCAGTGCACTAAAATGTCATATTGCGAATGAATTTTTAAGATTCCCGGTGATCAATTTTTTTCTGGAGGAAATGTTTTAATTCTTTAAATATTTGAGTATTATTCTCCTGTCTGGTCTTCATCTGCCGACTCTCATCATCATTTGTCGGACAAAGTTTTGCTGTCTATTACTCCAAATCAAATCGCCTGAAATTACATATAAAAATCAGGCTATATATCAGTTTAGTGAGATCTGTGTTACTGCATGAACACGAGTCTTGGTATGATAGTGAAACAATATCCAACAGATTTTCTGTTCGGGCCGAGGCTGTAACGTCCCTGACCGGTGAACGCCAGACTGGGGTTCGAGTCCCGCTCAAACTCGTAAGTTCCTTTGGTCGCTGGAACCTCACCATCTTTGTGAGCTGAGCTAAGGATGAGGAGTTTTGGGGAGCCTATATGTCTATCTGCTGAGTCATCAGCAGCCATTGCCTATGGCCCTCCTTGGTCCTAGCTGTGGTGGGGAGGAGGCTCGGGGTCTTATCATATGTCAGTCTCTAGGGCATTGTCCTGCTTGTTAGGACAATGTCACTGTCCCTTGCCGGTGCCATTCATGAGCTACCTTTAATCCTTAAACCGTCTGTCAGTTAGTTCTTTTTGCATGTTGCCTAAGATTTTTCATAATTCTGGCCATCTTTTGCATTCAGATCTCCCCATACTGTGTCATTTTTACCTTCTCCACAATAAGATACAATGAAACGTAATCTTCTAGAAGTTTTATTCCATCTGTGACCAGATTGTAGAATGATTTTCTCAACAATTCTTCTTCATCCAAGGGATTTACTACTGCACTGTAATTGTTCAGTGGCTATTTTCCTCTTGGTAAGGGTAGAAGAGACTCTTTAGCTATGGTAAGCAGCTCTTCTAGGAGAAGGACACTCCAAAATCAAACCATTGTTCTCTAGTCTTGGGTAGTGCCATAGCCTCTGTACATGGTCTTTCACTGTCTGGGTTTGAGTTCTCTTGCATGAGGGTACACTCGGGCACACTATTCTATCTAATTTTTCTTCATGTTTTGTTAAAGTGTTTATAGTTTACATAGGAAATATTTATATTAATGCTGTTACTGTTCTTAAAATATTTTATTTTTCCTTGTTTACTTTCCTCACTGTGCTATTTTCCCTGTTGGGGCCTCTGGGCTTATAGCTTTCTGCTTTTCCAACTAGGGTTGTAGCTTAGCAAATAATAATAATAATAATAATAATAATAATAATAATAATAATAATAATCTGGCGGTTGAATCTGTGAAACTTTAAAAGTTCTAACTTTTTGGAAATGTTTCTGTTGAACTGGTTGATATAATGTTTGTTTCATAGTTTATTTAAAATTGTTGTGTTTTGACATTGTTACTTATCTTTAAAATATTTTATTATTTTCATTTATAGTTTAGGTTTTTTCTATCTCATTCCGTACTTGGCTCCTCTTCTAGACGACAGGTGTCTGGAAGCGCAAAACCGGTGAAATATTCAACTACCTACAGTTGAATATTTGACCGGTTTTATGCTCCCTGACACCTGTCGTTCAGAAAGGGGTGAAATGGAAATCTCTCTCAAACATCCAGGCATCCACTAACTTATATGAGGGACTGTACACTTGGAAACCACAATCTCCCTCTAATTGCCGAAACTGCCGTGCTGTAGTTAGGAAAGGGGTAAGGGTATAATGTGTGTTTGCATATCCATCTAAACATTTATGCGTCGTTTTTGACGGGTTGCGTACAATTTTAGAGTATAAACTGCAATCAGAAGTTGTGAGATGGTGAAGGTGTATCTATTTTACCGTAAAATCAAAATAGAATGTAAACTCTTAAAAAGGAAGGGCTGATAAGAAGAAAATTACGGCAACGAATTATATTCTTTAATCTTAAGTAGCTCAATTAATTCTCTGTAGAAATTCTAATCAGTCAGAACATTAGATATTGGCTACACGAATCAGCTTGAAAATACACTTAAGATTCAGTATCGAAATCTAACTTCTACCGATAAAAATGAAAGATATTAAACCGAACCATCATAGTAGCCTAAGTTCTGAAATAAGAATTACTTCCGAATTTTATGATATGTAATTTTGATAAATAAATAAAATACTAATTATGAGAACCAAGGAAGAAGTGCCATAAAGTAGTCCACATTACTTTGTTTAAAATGAAAACAATGATGTTATAAACATTTATTTATGATTGTCACTAAACCATGTTACTTTCACATATTCAAGTGCTGAGCCTTTTAGTGTATATTTTTTAATTGAAAACATCATATAATGTATAATAAGTTTATGTACCCAGCCGAGGATTCGTAACTATGCCTTTAAATCGATACAAAACTAGACAGTAGAGCTATCAAAAGGAGATAAAAGCTGATTTTGCCTTCTGTGCATGTGTTAGGAAATTTCGTTCAGTTATTTGTATGTATATATATATGTATATATATATATATATATATATATATATATATATATATATATGTGTGTATATATATATATATATATATATATATATATATATATATATATATATATATATATATATTATATATATATATATATATATATATATATATATATATTTATATATATATATATAAGCTATATATAGCTATATATATAATATATATATATATATATATATATATATATATATAGTTATATATTATATATATATATATATATATATATATATATATATATATATATATATATATATATATATATATATATATTCAAGTAAGCCATATATTTTAATACCTTGATGTCTGGCTTGTCTCTTCTACCCCGGGATCAGAGGCCCAAGGGGAACCACTCAAAGACAATAGTTTCTGGCCGGCTAGGGAATCGAACACTGACATTTAGCCACGAAGATTTTAAGGTATTAAAATATATGTGCTATTTGTTGATAAAAACACTTATAAATGTACAAAATTTATTAATTAAATGCCAAGTACAAACATACCAAATGCATTCAATTCTAAGTACAAAAAAACTGAATTCGACCGGTATAAGTACAGAAGAATTGTCATTGATTTTAATCTTTCTTTTTGGCTAAATGGTATGTAACTGTCATGCCAGCTTCTTGGACCAGGGTTCGATTCCCTGGCCGGCCAGAAGCTATTGTCTTTGAGTGGTTCCCCCTTGGGTCTCCGATCCCAAGGTATAAGAGAGAATCCAGACATTGAGGAATTAAGATATATGGCTTATTTGAATATGAAAAACACGTTTTAATGTGCAAAATTTAATATATGTACATATATGTATATATATATATATATATATATATATATATATATATATATATATATATATATATACACACACAGTATATATATATATGTACTTATATATACATATATATATATATATATATATATATATATATATATATATATATACTTATATATATATATATGTGTGTGTGTGTGTGTGTGTGTGTGTGTGTGTGTGTGTGTGTGTGTGTGTGAATATATATATCGTGCAGTTGCTGATCAGTCGCACAAATGTATGTAAAATAGTCACTTGCAAGTAATTTCATCAATATTCGTGCTATGTATGCTCTGAAAGGCCAATGGACCTACATTCTAAGACGAGGATCAGGGGACCAGACTCATAAATATATATTATCAGTATGGACTAAGAAGGATACCATGTTAGGAATTGTTGGAAAATATAACATTTTTGTTTTTTATTCAATGTAATTCTTGTATTCAGTTTTCCTAAGATTTTATAAACGATACGATTTTATAATTTTGATGTGTTTCAAAGAGGAAAAAAATCTTTGAATCTCGTAATTATATTTTTTTTCGTTAAAAGATAAATCTGGTTCGACAGAGATTTTAAAAGGAAACTTCAAACCAAAGGGGATTTTGTAAGGGAAAATCAGCCTTAAGAATAATCCCAAAAAAAGAAATATAGATCAAATTAAAGACGAGTATTTTTTCGACATTTTTGTCGCTATATGTAGTATTGTAATTTTGCTATTAAAGGACCTCCATATCATAACAACGATAGATTGAAATCATAAGGATTATAACTGGAAAATGATTAGGGAAATTATTATATCATTAAATATGTTTTCATATTCTAAACTACTTTACTTTTCATCTCTTAATTTTACTTGAATATAAGTGGAACACAATATGGCCGCATTGTTTGTAAAATGAATTTTGTTGGCAGAATGTGAAATCAGACGAGTAAACTATTCTGTTATTGATTGTTTATGAAATTAATAATACTTGACGGAATAGAAGGAATCTATCTAAAGAGTTTTAACATTATGTTTGTCTATATACTGTATATCAGTATAATTTCATGAAGCGAACATAAAAACAAACTGTAAACAATTTGCATCAGGAAAAGGTCAACAGCTCTTCTAGGAGAAGGACACTCCAAAAGCAAACCATTTTTCTCTTGTATTGTGTTGTGCCATAGCCTATGTACCCTGGTCTTCTACTTTCTTGAGTTGGAGTTTTCTTGCTTGAAGGTACACTAAGACACACTATTTTATGTCCCCTCATTTTGTTTCCCCACTGGTCTATTTTCCCTGTTGGAACCCTTGTGATTATAGTATCCTGTTCTTCCAAGTAGGATTGTAGCTTAGCTAGAAATATTAGTAGTTTGTACCGCTAATCCACTGTGAATTCTCCGAGCTTGTTGTCCAATGTCCAACCTTTCGTAACTTCGTAGTTTGTACCGCTGATCCATTGTGCATTCTCCGGGCTTGTTGTCCAATGTCCAACCTTTCGTAACTTCGTAGTTTGTACCGCTGATCCATTGTGCATTCTCCGGGCTTGTTGTCCAATGTCCAACCTTTCGTAACCTACTTCGTAGTTTGTACCGCTGATCCATTGTGCATACTCCGAGCTTGTTGTCCAATGTCCAACCTTTCGTAACTTAGTTCGTAATTTGTACCGCTGTTCTATTGTGCATTCTCCGAGCTTGTTGTCCAATGTCCAACCTTTTGCAACTTAGTTCGTAGTTTGTACCGCTGATCCATTATGCATTCTCCGAGCTTGTTGTCCAATGCCCAACCTTTTGTAACTTATTTCGTAGTTTGTACCGCTGATCCATTGTGCATTCTCCGAGCTTGTTGTCCAATGTCCAACCTTTCGTAACCTACTTCGTTGTTTGTACCGCTGATCCATTGTGCATTCTCCGAGCTTGTTGTCCAATGTCCAACCTTTCGTAACCTACTTCGTTGTTTGTACCGCTGATCCATTGTGCATTCTCCGAGGTTGTTGTCCAATGTCCAACCTTTTGTAACTTACTTCCGCAACTGCTTAGTTTTCCCTTAGTAGCACCCGGGCGCCATGTAATCTAAACTCATAAACCCAGATCCAAAATAGAAAAAGCTTCTATAGTTGATACCCGTAAAAAGAACGATCAAATCCAAGAGAAATAATGGCTGGGACAAATCTGATTATTCATTTACAACTTGAGAAAAAATGACTCGATTAATTATTTACAACTTGAGAAAAAAGGACTCGATTATTCATTTACAACTTGAGAAAAAAGGATTCGATTATTCATTTACAACTTGAGAAAAAAGGACTCGATTATTCATTAACAACTTGAGAAAAAATGACTCGATTAATTATTTACAACTTGAGAAAAAATGACTCGATTAATTATTTACAACTTGAGAAAAAATGACTCGATTAATTATTTACAACTTGAGAAAAAATGACTCGATTAATTATTTACAACTTGAGAAAAAATGGCTCGATTATTCATTTACAACTTGAGAAAAAAGGACTCGATTATTCATTTACAACTTGAGAAAAAAGGACTCGATTATTCATTTACAACTTGAGAAAAAAGAATTCGATTATTCATTTACAACTTGAGAAAAAAGGATTCGATTATTCATTTACAACTTGAGAAAAAATGACTCGATTAATTATTTACAACTTGAGAAAAAATGACTCGATTAATTATTTACAACTTGAGAAAAAATGACTCGATTAATTATTTACAACTTGAGAAAAAAGGACTCGATTATTCATTTACAACTTGAGAAAAAAGGATTCGATTATTCATTTACAACTTGAGAAAAAAGGACTCGATTATTCATTAACAACTTGAGAAAAAATGACTCGATTAATTATTTACAACTTGAGAAAAAATGACTCGATTAATTATTTACAACTTGAGAAAAAATGGCTCGATTATTCATTTACAACTTGAGAAAAAATGGCTCGATTATTCATTTACAACTTGAGAAAAAAGGACTCGATTATTCATTTACAACTTGAGAAAAAATGACTCGATTATTCATTTACAACTTGAGAAAAAAGGATTCGATTATTCATTTACAACTTGAGAAAAAAGGATTCGATTATTCATTTACAACTTGAGAAAAAAGGACTCGATTATTCATTTACAACTTGAGAAAAAATGACTCGATTAATTATTTACAACTTGTGAAAAAATGACTCGATTAATTATTTACAACTTGAGAAAAAATGGCTCGATTATTCATTTACAACTTGAGAAAAAATGGCTCGATTATTCATTTACAACTTGAGAAAAAAGGACTCGATTATTCATTTACAACTTGAGAAAAAATGACTCGATTATTCATTTACAACTTGAGAAAAAAGGATTCGATTATTCATTTACAACTTGAGAAAAAAGGACTCGATTAATTATTTACAACTTGAGAAAAAATGGCTCGATTATTCATTTACAACTTGAGAAAAAAGGATTCGATTATTCATTTACAACTTGAGAAAAAAGGACTCGATTATTCATTTACAACTTGAGAAAAAAGAATTCGATTATTCATTTACAACTTGAGAAAAAAGGATTCGATTATTCATTTACAACTTGAGAAAAAAGGACTCGATTATTCATTTACAACTTGAGAAAAAATGACTCGATTAATTATTTACAACTTGAGAAAAAATGACTCGATTAATTATTTACAACTTGAGAAAAAATGGCTCGATTATTCATTTACAACTTGAGAAAAAATGGCTCGATTATTCATTTACAACTTGAGAAAAAAGGACTCGATTATTCATTTACAACTTGAGAAAAAAGGACTCGATTATTCATTTACAACTTGAGAAAAAAGGATTCGATTATTCATTTACAACTTGAGAAAAAAGGACTCGATTAATTATTTTCAACTTGAGAAAAAATGGCTCGATTATTCATTTACAACTTGAGAAAAAAGGATTCGATTATTCATTTACAACTTGAGAAAAAAGGACTCGATTATTCATTTACAACTTGAGAAAAAATGACTCGATTATTCATTTACAACTTGAGAAAAAAGGATTCGATTATTCATTTACAACTTGAGAAAAAATGACTCGATTAATTATTTACAACTTGAGAAAAAAGGATTCGATTATTCATTTACAACTTGAGAAAAAATGACTCGATTATTCATTTACAACTTGAGAAAAAAGGATTCGATTATTCATTTACAACTTGAGAAAAAATGACTCGATTATTCATTTACAACTTGAGAAAAAAG
>NC_090757.1:28435044-28440213 GCF_036898095.1 Palaemon carinicauda
ATACCATAGCTAAAGAGTCTCTTCTACCCTTACCAAGATGAAGTAGCCACTGAACAATTACAGTGCAGTAGTTAATCCTTTGGGAGAAGAAGAATTGTTTGGGTAATCTGAGTGTAGTCAGCTGTATGAGGGCAGAGGAGCATGTGGAAAGAATAGGTAAAGACAGAATGACCTGTAACCAGAGAGAGGGATCAAAGGACCCAATAACTCTTTCACGGTGGTATCACAAAGGGATTGCCATCAATGTGCTTTCTTAGAGTTGAAATGATAGAAAATTTATTACGTCTTTAAGCTCATTTTAAAAACTGGAAATAGATAACGAATATAAAATTTAATTGATATTTAACAAAAATATTTTTTTTCCATCTGTAGCCAAGAGAAATGAACAGACTGAAGTAGGCCCCAAAACTCACAATCAGCAGTACAAAAACTACTTGAGAAAGCAACGTGTTATACATTATACTCTGGCATAGATGGACCAGATGCTAAATTTAAGGTAAGTGCCACGGCTGTTACATCAATCATTTAATAGAGATAAATTAATTTTTCATGTCTTTATTTATAGAGGTTTTTAGATGTTTGTGACCTCCCTTTTTTGTGCATTTATTATGACTAATCGCTCTGTACGTGTTACTTTCCTTACTTTGATGGCTGCTTTTCCGGTCCCATACAGCAGGGGAACCCCACTCTCTACAGGACCTCCACTGTCGTTTTACCTTGTTCGTTCAGAGTATTTAACGTTTCATATCGCGTATTGTTCATTTACTGTTAAATCGTCACTGTCAAAGGACTCATGAATAGTCTTCCGTTTCCTCTTGAAAGCCTTGATGTCTTCAATCATTCGAATGTTTCGTGGGAGCTTATTATATAGTCTCGGGGCCGCATATTTAAAGGCTCTGGAGCCTAAAGTAGACATAAATCTAGGTTCCAATAGTTTGAAGCCATCTGTAACTATTCTCGTTTCGACACCATTTGTTGGCTGCGCAATGTGTAGCAATTCTCTTAAGTATTTTGGACGACCGGTTCTGATAACTTGGTGGGTTATTGTATATATTTCAAATTCAATTCTCCCTTTGATCGGCAGCCAGTCTATTTATAACCGTCCTCTAACCTTTCTTCTGCCTAGCATGTAAGAGAGAAAGCTTTTTGGAATTACCATTGCATGATATTATGAAATGTGCTTAGTTATAATAAACTCAAATTTTGATTTGTTATCTTAAGCACCATACATCAAACAGGAAATGAAGTCTCCTTTTTCGCCAACCAGTTCACTTAGCTGTACATTAGTCATAGCTGCCAAACCATTTTGTTTTCTTATTCTGACCGTTGTGAATTTTTCACAAATTGAAGAAGAATGGATATTAGGGCGGGAATTGTTTCATGTTCTTATTTTATGCTATGTTTAAAGATATTTAAAAGAAATTAAAATTTTCGCTAAGAATTAAGAGAGATAGAAGGAAAATATTTCTTTTATAAAACAAACAAATCTATATCAGCTTTGAGGGGCTAAAGACAGAACAATTTGTTTCTCTGGATAACTTGTTTATCATATATGGTGAGAATATTGCCCTGTACATTCGTGTAATAAACACGCATTCTAGGTTACAAACTTACCTTAGTTACCTATGTGTAAGTGTAATCATTGTATATTCTCTATACTGTTAAAGTCAATTTTTTTCATTAATTGTCAAAATTAAATATTTTCATAAATTAATTTCTAATGAAACTAGTGATTGTATAATTATTGAAGTGCCTTTTTGTCGTGAGTTAAGATTTAGTTCGGATTTAAGTTTAAAGTGATTTATTTTGGTATTACTGTTGAATTGTTATTTTTTATAGACTATATATATTTTTGTAAAGTATGTATTATTTCGATCACCAATAATTTGATTCAGTAACTCGCTTGTACCCTTAACTTAGAACCGAAGTAAGAGGTTGATTTAAGAATAGTTCCCGTTAAAGTAAAGTAATTACCCTGTTTTTTAAGATTTTTCATATATATTAACGTCTGGGAGTTGGGTATTTTTCTCGGAGCTCGGAAGTATTCTTCTGTGTATCAGATCATGTAATATAAAGCAAGTGAGTTTGGGAGCTCGGGAATTTACGTAATTCGCTAGATGTGTCAATATATATATATATATATATATATATATATATATATATATATATATATATATATATATATATATATATATATATATATATATATATATACATAATATATATATATATATATATATATATATATATATAGATACATAATATATATATATATATATATATATATATATATATATATATATATATATATATATATATATATATATATATATATATACTGTATATGCATTCATATTATGGTATGTACAAGCGTCTGTGCGTGTTTCTGTGTGCTTATATATACGTATGCATGTATATATATAATATACTGTATATATATATATATATATATATATATATATATATATATATATATATATATATATATATACTTGCAATTTAAATGTATACCAAAGAAACAGCTGAGGGAATAAACTCTCCCGAATTACCCTTCAGCAAAACTACCACACATAAACCACCCCAGTTTTTAATGGGGAAAAAAAATGAGAAGGCAATCAGTGGATATTTTCCTTTCGTTTTCCGATAATCTACGTCACAACGAATTCCATTTTTTCCTATTTGCATTTTATGAGTCCGTAACACTTCATTCGGCGACTGGCGTTTTTTCGCGTGCTGATAACGCTATGAATAATTATTTCCAACGAATTCAAATTGCTTTAGTTGCGAATTACACGATTCGTTATACCCTCATGGAGATGGGCTCTGTCAGCAGAGGCCTGACACGCCAAATGAAATTGGTCGCTTTTTTGTCTTTTCGATGGAATGCGAAGCAATTCAACTGACTTTATGACTTTTTTAATAATTGTTTGTCCTTAAAATTGATTTTTAAATTTTATAAGGCAACGCTACGGTATCTTACGTCATGGATTTCAACTCGCTAAGGTTCGCCATTTGCTCTTCTTTTTAAAAAAAATATTTAAAAGGTGACCCAATGTGCACTGTACATTTTTTCATTATTCTTTAATACATGGCATCGAAAACTCCTTAAGTTTTTAGGTCATTTTAGGTCTAAATTCATGCTGTATCTATGGGGAAATGTAATGTTGCACATACACACACACGCACACACACACACACACACATATATATATATATATATATATATATATATATATATATATATATATATATATATGTGTGTGTGTCTGTGTGTGTGTGTATATATATATATATATATATATATAATATATATATATATATATATATATATATATATATATATATATATATATATATATATATATATATATATATATAATGGTGACTTTAATAGTGATTTCAGCTTTTTTTTTTTTGTATCTCCTTGTAACCCCTGTAAGGGTAAATAGCCTAATGGTGAAAAAAAGTTAAAGATACAAACGTACTTACGTACATTTATTTATTGGGTGTTCTTGCAAAATAGAATGAATCTTTGATTATAACTCAATTGAGGATATGGCTATCAAAAAAAAAAAAAAAAAAAAAAAAAAAAAAACTAAATAACATATAAGTAGAACATTCAGTTGAGTAAGCTGGAATCTGTTTCAATCTTAAAAGTATTAAATCATAGCTGCTTTTTTATTTTAATTATTAACTGTGTTGATGGCTAACGAATGTATTGTTTTTTTAATGAGGGATTGTTGAATATCCTTATATTATGGCACTTCCATATTCCTTCAATATATCTTTTTACGGACGTTTTTTAATTAGAAATAATAAAGTTTTGGACTAATCTGTAAAACATTTGTTTCAGATTTTAAGAGATGGAAATGAACTGCCATTCTAATTAGAAATAAGTAAAATTTGGGACAAATTCTTAAAACATTTGTTTGAGAATTTAATTCTAATTAGAAATAAGTAAAATTTGAAACAAATCTGTAAAACGTTTGTTTGAGAATTTAATTCTAATTAGAAATAAGTAAAATTTGAAACAAATCTGTAAAACGTTTGTTTGAGAATTTAATTCTAATTAGAAATAAGTAAAATTTGAAACAAATCTGTAAAATATAATATGAAAATGAACTGCCATTCTTTGGAGTGGGATTCGAGAAACGTGACGACGGGTTTGTGTTTAAACATTGAAGGTAAATGTTCTGCATAATATCCCTTTGGTGCAAGTTGCATTTACCCCCTGACTTTTACTTTTCATTCCTAGCCTTTGCTAACTTCCATCCTAACTGTCCGCGTTTTCAACTTGTCTTCAGTATTCACCCTTCATGCCTGAGCCAAATATTTATTAATAAATGCTGACTTAAGGGCAACATAAATTGAACGAATTCTCAATGAGCAATTTTGATTTAAATAGCTGCGCTACTTTACGGCTTTTGATGTTTTTAAATTACTCCAACTTGGTATATTAGATATGCATATATGCCCACATTTTTCTTGTAAGTTAAAAGAATTCCTCTAATAATGCATATTTCATCTATATTGCACAGAACTTGCTCATGGGAAAAATGCTTTTTTTTTTTTTTAAGTGTTCAGTATTCTTGGAAAGGAAGATGCAAAGGTATGTTATTAGGCAACTTGGTATTTCATATTTTTTTCTTAATCCATTTTAATTGTACGTCGTGGAATTTTTTTTAGAATTTTCATGAAAAAAATGTACAGAAACCGGTGCATTAAGACTGGAAGACAATGCTAATTTTTAAGCCTTTCTTGTTCAGTCTTCAAAGACTTTAACCTTTTATAGGAATATATTTCTCAAATATAATAAATCGTTTTCTTAACTGAATTATTGAGGTGCAAAGTCATGGAGTAACGCTCAACCTTACTGTCAACGAAATGTTTAAAATCAAATGAATATTATAAAGTTTATAAGCAACGTTTATAGCTAACTAAAACGGTCGCTTCTTTACCCCGCTATTATCGAACTAGTTTGATATTTAAGTGGAAATAAATTAACACCATAATGGCTATCTATTTAAACACGAGGGAAGCCGGCCTGTGAATATCAATTAGCGTGGTTATTAAGGAAAACATACAACTCTGATAGCCTTTGATTCTCAGTGGCGCAATGTCTCCAAGTTCCCCTCTATTTAGTAAGTAGTTCACGTCAGTGCCATTTAA
>NC_090757.1:28443213-28445713 GCF_036898095.1 Palaemon carinicauda
TCCCTTCTTTCATTTTGGTATACAAACTCTTTCAACTGTTACTTTGTAGTATAACTGCCAGCTTTCACCCTAGTTGCTGAATAGCCTTCCGACCCAAGCAACAGGCAATTTAACCCATATTGACGAACCCATTTGTGTATATGTAAAAATTTAATTTTCAATAGAATATTGCCAGTTGTAGAGATTTTCAAATAAATTCAGGAAAACACCGTGTTTCGACAAGATTGCTGCAGTTTACAAATCCAAATCAACTTTTTGAGTCTTTATTAAACGGCTATTTTTTCAGGTGATGCTCAAGTGCAAGAAGCTATTAAGGTCTTTTGAGTGTCTGATACTTTCCAGTTATCTGTCTGTACTTTATTTTATTTCATTTGCTCATAACACTTCAGGAAGTAATGGTGAATACGCTTAAAAATGTTGATGATAATGTTAGTTGTCCGCTAAAAGCTAATAGCGTTTACGTAATGACTGAGATTTGCGCAAATGCCTATTATTCTATCAAGTAATACAAGTTTTCAACGGAGATTTCCTTTTTTGAAGTTACGAATCACATTATTATACTTAGAACTTATTCCATTCATAATTAAATAACACCTGCTTGAAAGAAAGAGTCAATCAAGCAACAAACTGTGTATCGGAAATGTCCTTAATTCAGTAGATAGTTATAACAACGAATTTTTTTTTTCTTTTTGGTAGTGATAATTACAGATTTTTTTTTTCAATTTGTGCTCTTCCTACTCATATTAATTTTTGACAATTTTTCTGTTACACCCAGATGCAAAAGATTAGCGGGGAATATTATATACCTTGATTAACAGTTATTATTGATCTTCATCTTTCACCATCGAAGATATCTTTTCAGTCAGAATATATTTTTAAAGCTGATGATTTCCCTGAATAGTAATCCATTAAAGTTATCATGCTTCCTAACAACTTCCCTTTACTGGCGATGCTGTTTTTATAAGAAAATTTTCTCGTCTTATGTTGAATTATATTTAGCATCATCATATGGGATTTAGAGAGAGAGAGAGAGAGAGAGAGAGAGAGAGAGAGAGAGAGAGAGAGAGAGAGAGAGAGAGAGAGAGAATTCACAAAATTTCTTCTTTTTTATTAATATTATTATTGTTGTTGTTGTTATTACTAGCTAAGCTATAACCCTTGCTGGAAAAGCAAATTGCTATGAGCCCAAGGTCTCCAACAGGAAAAATAGCGCAGTGAAGAAAGGAAATAAATAAACTATAAGAGGAGCGATAAACAATCAAAATAAAATATTTGAAGAACAATAACAATATTGAATTAGATCTTTTATAATTATGTAAGCTAAAAAAAAAACAATTGGGAGAAAAATTAGATAGAATCGCGTGCCCTAGAGTACCCTCAAATCAGAGAAGAACTCTAATCCAAGACAGTGGAAGACCATGGTACAGAGGCTTTGGCATTACCTAAATCTAGAGAACGATGGTTTGATTTTGGAGTCTCCTTCACCTAGAAGAGCTACATACCATAGCTAAAGAGTCTCTTCTACCCTTACCAAGTTGAAATAGCTACTGAACAATTACAGTGCAGTAGTTAACCTCTTGGGAGAAGAAGTATTGTTTGGTAATCTCAGTTTAGTCAGGTGAATGAGGCCAGAGGAGAATGTGGAAAGAATAAGCCAGACTACTTGGTGTATATGTAGGCAAAGACAAAATGACCAGTAACGTCTTTAAACTCATTTTAAAAAACTGGAAATAGATAACGAATATAAGATTTAATTGATATTTAACAAAAATATTTTTTTTTTTCCATCTGTAGCCAAGAAAAAAGAGCAGACAGAAGTAGCCTCCAAAACTCACAATCAACAGTACAAAAACTTCTTAAGAAAGCAACGTGTTATACATTATACTCTAGCATAGATGAAACAGATGCTAAATTTAAGGTAAGTGCCACGGCTGTTACATTAATCATTTAATAGAGATAAATTAATTTTTCATGTCTTTATTTATAGAGGTTTTCAGATGTTTGTGACCTTCTCCCTTTTTTTGTGCATTTATTATGACTAATCGCTCTGTACTTGTTACTTTCCTAACTTTGATGGCTGCTTTTCCTGTCCCATACAGCAGGGGAACTCCACTCTCTACAGGACCTCCGCTGTCGTTTTACCTTGTTCGTTCAGAGTATTTAACGTTTCATATCGCGTATTGTTCATTTACTGTTAAATCGTCACTGTCAAAGGACTCATGAAATAGTCTTCAGTTTCCTCTTGAAAGCCTTGATGTCTTCAATCATTCGAATGTTTCGTGGGAGCTTAGTATATAGTCTCGGGGCCTCATATTTAAAGGCTCTGGAGCCTAAAATAGACATAAATCTAGGTTCCAATAGTTTGAAGCCATCTGTCACTATTCTCGTGTCGACACCATTTGTTGTACGCAATGTGTAGCAATTCTCTTAAGTATTTTGGACGCCCGGTTCTGATAACTTGGTGGTTTACTGTACATATTTTAAATTCAATTCTCGCTTT
>NC_090757.1:28450713-28466436 GCF_036898095.1 Palaemon carinicauda
GTTATATCTCGAGAGATGTGATAGAATTTGGGATGCAGTGTAACCTGTTCATATCAAAGCATTGATTTTAGGTCAAAAGAGCTCATTATATTGCCATTTACATGTGTGTGTGGGGAGAGAGAGAGAGAGAGAGAGAGAGAGAGAGAGAGAGAGAGAGAGAGAAATTAACTACATAAACATAAATTAAAGAAGAGAGAAATGGTTAGTGGTAAAACCAAACAGAAATAAAAGAGAAAAAGGCATGAGAGAGAGAGAGAGAGAGAGAGAGAGAGAGAGAGAGAGAGAGAGAGAGAGAGAGAGAGAGAGAGAGACATTAACCACATAAAAACAAAAATTGGAGAAGAGAGAAATGGTTAGTGGTTAAACCAAACAAATAAAAGAGAAACAGACATGAGAGAGAGAGAGAGAGAGAGAGAGAGAGAGAGAGAGAGAGAGAGAGAGAGAGAGAGAGAGAGATTTTTTTTATTAAGATATGATTGTTTATTGCTTCACGGGAACTGGTCTTCCTTTTATTCTATATTGTGAACCTGGATGCGACCCATTTCATGAACTTAACCTGATCGCTTTATCCTAGGTTTAAGGTTTAAAGGACACTCATTAATGGCAGAGGCAGTGGATAATGACAATGCTGTAGCTAGTAGGACAGTGCCCTAAAGACTGACCATGTATTATTATTATTATTGTTATTATTATTATTATTATTATTATTATTATTACTTGCTAAGCTACAACCCTAATTGGAAAAACAGGATGTTATAAGCCCAGGGGCTCCAACAGGGAAAATAGCTCTGTGATGAAAGGAAACAAAAAGGAAATATTTTAAGAAGAGCGACGAGATCAAAATAAATATCTCCTATATAAACTATAAAAACTTTAATGAAATAAGAGGAAGAGAAATAAAATAGAATAGTGTGCCAGAGTGTACCCTCCAGCAAGAGAACTCAAACCCAAGACAGTGGAAGACCATGGTACAGAGGCTATGGCACTATCCTAGATAAGAGAACAATGGTTTGATTCTGGAGTGTCCTTCTAGAAGCCCCCTCTCCACCCAAGCTATGGCTGCTGAAGACTCAACAGGTAGACCTATAGAGTCCCCCCCCCCCAATCTTAGCTCGCAAGGATGGTGACGTTACATGCACTACAAGAAAATATCGAGCTTGAAAGAGACTCGAACCCCATTCCTGCTATCGTCAGACAGATAGTCTGAACTTCAACCTCTGTGAGGGATCTTATACATCGAAACAAGTGCGACACCGCTTGCACCCTATATATGTAATATTTCCGTGTTGAACGTATTTATAGGTAGATTGATGCAAGAGGACTGATAGAAGGATAGTGGATAATGGCATGAATTTGTGGATGGGAAGTCGAATGGTCGATATTTGTATATGATTCTTAGTTGATTTGAGAGAGTGAAGAGAAACCTCGAAAAGCTAGAGAGAGAGTTTGGAAAAGGTGAAGACGAAATAACGAATATTAGTTTAGATAGGAGAGGGGAACGCAAGAGGTTGACGGGTATGGTCTTCCTGGTAAATATGATGGATTATTGTGAAATGAGAGATGACATGAGACACATGATAGGATGAGCAAAAAGTGTAGTAGGACATAATACAAAGGCCTATTAAGCTACTATTCTGTGAAAATCAAGGTGGGAATGTGTGAGTGGATTTTTCAGTCAACTCTCCTTTATCGAAATTAAGTATGAATGTTGAGATTGAATGTTATATGGTATATGTGGCGTATTTTGCAGCGGTTTTGTCATTTGTAAAAATATATAGTATAATTTAATTTAGAAGTATTGGGAGCCTAAATTTTATGTGGTATATGGGGCGTATTTTAAAGCGGTTCTGTCATTCGCAAAAAAAAAAAAAAAAAAAAAAAAAAAAAAAAAAATATGTAATATATAATTATTTTAGAAGTGTTTATAACCTAAAATGGTCCTTATAGATGATGTGAAGAACGAACTTCATACCCAGTAAGTGAACATTGTTTACTGTGTGCAGTGAGGTTTGATCTGCTGTTGATGTGCCTTATGTTAGACATACGAAGGGACGAATTTTACTGCAGTTTGAGTATGAATGTAACTGCGACTTGTATCCTGCTCTGAACCAAAGACCTACTAGGAAAAACGGCATAATGTATATATATATATATATATATATATATATATATATATATATATATATATATATATATATATATATATATATATATATATACACACATAACTACATAGAGTGTGTGTGTAATTGATATATATATATATATATATATATATATATATATATATATATATATATATATATATATATATATATATATATATATATGTATATATATAGATGCTATATATACTGTATATATATATGTATAAATATATATATATATATATATATATATATATATATATATATATATATATACACATATATGTTGTATATGCATAAGTGTGTAGTTTTGTATTTGTGTATATAGCTATATCCGAATTATATTCACACATTGGTCATCGATATCCTTGGAAATACTTATACAGAAAATATTTTGTTTCAAAAATATCGATTTCCTCAACACCAGTGTGCGTCAATGGAATCTTTGTTATATATGCAATTATAAAATACGGTCGAATTATTCAGTTAACAATAGTAGAGAGAGAGAGAGAGAGAGAGAGAGAGAGAGAGAGAGAGAGAGAGAGAGAGAGAGAGAGAGAGAGAGAGAGATCGTTCAGTTCTTCAAAATGTGAAAGATTTCCTTTAATTCAAATATAAGAACATTTATTTAAATCACTTAGCTTTTTTATATTTTTTCATCCTCTTTTCACTCATACTTGTGTATCTGAGTCCAAATTTGAGAACAATTAAGATATTTAGTTAATTAAAATTTGAAGTATAATTATAGAATTCCAACCACTGTTCTAGCTCTAATGTAGTGTAACGTGGCTTTCGATCCCCGTAGACTTTTTGATACTATATGAAAGGTTGTACAAAGTGTGTGTGTGTGTGTGTGTGTGTGTGTGTGTGTGTGTGTGTATATATATATATATATATATATATATATATATATATATATATATATATATATATATATATATATATATATATATAGATATAGATATAGATATAGATATAGATATAGATAATCAAGAGACTTGGTGATAAAATTTGGATATATTTAAAACATGACATCGTTGTAATTAAAAAAGTTCAGTGAATTAAAATTGAGGACTATGCGTAGTGGTCTTGATAATCCTTTGCAAGTATTGTCTAAAATCATGGTATGTTTAATATTCCGTTTTAAAATTAATTCTCGTAAAAGTTGATCACACCATGATGGTAAGAAATCTGCTCTATGAGAAATCGTGGTATATTGGCAAAGGATAAACATCGGTCTTAGAATAATGACCGTTTATTGTATAGGTCTCAAAGAGTTCCAGTATGTAAGAAGTAATAATGATATTATTATTACTAGCCAAGCTACAACCCTAGTTGGAAAAGCAAGATGCTATAAGCCCAAGGGCTCCAACAGGGAAAAATAGCCCAGTGAGGAAAGGAAATAAGGAAATAAATACATGATGAGAATAAATTAACAATATATCATTCTAAAAACAGTAACAGCGTCAAAACAGATATGTCCTATATAAACTATTAACAATGTCAAAAACAGATATGACATATATAAACAGTAAAAAGACTCATGTCAGCCTGGTCAACATAAATACATTTGCTCCTACTTTGAACTTTTGAAGTTCTACTGATTCAACTACCCGATTAGGAAGATCATTCCACAACTTGGTAACAGCTGGAATAATAATAATAATAATAGTAATGATGATGATGATACTAATATCATGTTTTCTTATTACTATGCAGTCAAAAGAAAGATTCTTGATATTATAAATCTTATGTGTATATAAAAAACCTCTAGTAAACAACTGAGCAATATTTAGAAAACGGTAAAAGAAGCCTGCTCCTAAGCGAATTTTATCTTGAAGTCGAATAAAATTCTGTATTGTGTTATGTGACATATAGGAGATATCGTTGTTTTTATGGAACAGCAACAAAATACGAATTCTCCTTTGGCCAAATGGAAACATAACACAATGAAGTCAATTCTCCGTATTTCTTTTGTATATATTTGGTCAATGTAAATGTATCGTTATCATCATCATAATCAGCCGTAACTAGTCTACTCCAGTACAAGGTCCTCAGACATGTCCTTCCACTCCCGTCTATACCAGCAAATTTTTTTAGTTCGTCAATTCATCGTCTTCTCTTTCTTTCCCTATTCTTTTTCTGAGGCACCCATTCTTTTATTCTTAATGTCCATCCATCTACTATCTGTCATTCTCATAATATGCCCTGCCCTTGTCCTTTTCTATATCTTACTTGTTAGAATATCCTTGAATCTAGTTTGCTTTCTTATCCATGTTGCTCTTTTTTATGTTTCTTCTTGTTATTCCCATCGTTATTCTTTCCATTTCTCTTTTGAGTTGTAACTGCTCTATGTTCCAAGGGTTCAGTAAGGCTCCAAATTTCGGATGTATAAGTTAAATACTTTTTCGTTTTTAGAGAAAGTGGCATTTACATGTCATATCCTCATTTTGTTTAACCAAAGCTCTCCATCACATATTTATCCTTCTTTTAATTTCGGTCTCATGTCCTGGGGAAACGCTTACTGTCTGTCCCAAGTACGCATATCCATTAACAATCTCTAGAGGTTCGTCCATAACCCTTATTTATTTTGTCGGCATTTTCATTGAACATTGTCTTAGTTTTATTCATATTCATTTTCAGTCCTCCATTTCTGCTTTCTCCTTAAATATTTTATTATCTTCTGCAATTCCTCCCATGAATCACTAAAGAGAACTATGTTATCAGCAAATCTTGAATTGTAAAAGTATTCCTCATTAATGTTAATTCTTAAATTTTCCATATCTAAATTCTTAAAACCTTTATACATACTGTGAATAATTTAAGAGAGACAGAGTCTCCCTGTCTAAATCCTTTCACGATTAGGATTTTCTCACTATCTTTGTGTCATTTGAGGATTGCTTTATTTGTCTTTGAAGGGCTCTCATTACTGCTGAAGTTTCTCATAGTCTATAAATGCCATACATAGTGGTTTTCCATTAGCTGGTTGATTACATGCTTACGGTCAGTTGTTGAATACCCACTCCTAAATCATGCCTGCTCTCGGTTTATTAGTCTATATGGTTTTTTATTCGTTCGTATATGATCTTAGTAAATATTTTATATATTACTAAGTGTAAACTTAAATCAACTACTGTAAGTAATATATAAACTAGATTTTGATAGTAATTTTATCATTCGAGTATTTCACTTTAAAAGCCAATTTGATATAACTGCCTTCTTTGTTATTTCATTTTCAACACAACAGCTGGAATTAAGCCAAATCCCAGTCCTCTATGGCCTTGGCCATCAAAACAATGACCAATGTTCTTGCATTCCTTCTATGGTGGAATGAGATACGTCGATTAAACGCAAAAGACATAACTGTTTCATGGTGGTTGTAGCTGTCTCAAGGAAGAAAGTGAGCTATGTGAAGGAATGCATCCATTTTAGTTTTTATTCTATAGAAGATACCGTTCTCCATCCTTATGGTAGCACAGGGGAGTAATGATCCGTGAAGAAGAATAATTCAGGTGGCGGGAAGAGAATGTCTGGTAGGTGGCTGACACCACACACTGTAATGTTAGTGAGAGACGTTTTCATTATATCGTACTTGTGGTTAAATGTCGGATTTTTAAGTGTTGGAAAATCTTCATCTGTCTAGCTGTCCGTCTTATTATGTATCTAGCCGTTTTTCTGTCTATAATATATATATATATATATATATATATATATATATATATATATATATATATATATATATATATATATAATTTATGTATATTTATATAATTTATAAATATATATATATATTATATATATAATCTATATGTATATAACGGATTTTGAGCGAAGCGAAAAATCTATTTTTGGGTGAGATAGCCATGTCGTCCTGATGGAAGTTCCTATAGGGTAGCTTCCTAGGGTATATTACAACTACGGCGATATTCCCAGAGAATTTACCTTAAGGTACCAGAATTCTAACTCCTGGAGCGAGTATCCCTCGTGAAAGGGATATCGCGACATATCAGAGGACGTATTCTAGACACGTCACATGGCAATCTACTACCTGAATAGAGATTCGTCTCGTAGGAGGGAGATTGACGAGATACGAATTCGGGAAAGAAAAAGGGGGGAGCCGCTCCCAAGGCTTCCCAATCCCCCGATTCGTATGCGTGCCTGGCGCCAATCCTGGCGCCATCTGTATTCCTTGTAGCGTACACGAGGTGCTACAGATACTGTATGTAGGGAGGGGTCCTACAGCCCTTTCTTAGAAAGGCAAGGGCGGGTCCATCAGGACGACATGGCTATCTCACCCAAAAATAGATTTTTCGCTTCGCTCAAAATCCGTTTTTTGGGCTCAAGCCATGTCGTCCTGATGGAAGTGTACCAGAGCATTACTGTATCTGTGGATTCTCAGAACGTGCCGTACTCCCCGGAGATATTTATTCCCGGTCGACTAGACCTAGAGACCTAAGATGTTACCGTTATACATCTTTTCAACTAACTATAAACTATGTTAGAGCTTCCTGCCCCCTACAGGGAAGAGTCCTACTAGACTCTGGAAAGTCTCGAAGAGTACATATATCTATGTATGAATCTCAGGCAAGCTAATATAGTGGTCTCGCCCTATATTAAGTAAAGCATAGTTTGTATAGAACTACTGCGTCAATATATTGACCAGTCATCCGCACAATACTTGTATTGGACAAAGGTTTATATCCGCATAGGAAGAAACTAATAAAACCGCCCTCGTCCCTTTATGGGACGGAGTCCTCCCATTAGGGGACTTACATAAACCAATGCAACATAGCTTGCAAAACAGAACAATTCTATCAGAATTATCCCAGATAAGATACATAGAATTAAATGCTCAATTATACCAATAAATTGACACAGGTGAAAGAGACGCAAGGTTCTCAAGAACAAGTTTATTGACAGATAATAAACAGACAGGTTAACAACCAATATATATATTTATATAAAAGGGGGTAACCCAAAACTTTAAGCATAAGTATGATAGTAAACAGAACTTGTTTATCTGAAAGAAAAACCATTAAACACCACTTTAATGAGATACCAAGGTATCAAGTCATAAAAAATCTGTATTACAAATCAATCACATTAGCGTTAGAAACGCTTGGCACACATGTCTGAACTTATGCAAGGTTCACCTTTGAAGGAAGGAACAGTCTATATGGGCACTTGGTGCCCTCATTTAGTTTGTAGTACAGTATGTACCTACACACTCACCCTGGACTTAATCGTCCCAATTAAGACCACTGTTCCTCGCAGAGTTAAACAGTAGGGTTAACTACACGACCCACTGCTACCACAGATCTCTTAAGTTCCTCTACTTGCTTCGCATAGTGGCGAAAGAACACCCTGGAAGATTTCCAGCCCGTGTATGAACGGAGATGTTCAAAATCCATACAATTAAAGAAATTTAGGGATGAGGCAACTTTCCTCGGATCGTGACCTGCGGGTGTACTGTCAGGATCCGCTCTGCGAATAAAATATGTCATTTTCGCTCTGAGTTGATTCAGAGATAAATTTGAGCCTGATGTTTCTCCCCTGAATAGTTGACTACCCTTGAAGTCTGAAGTTCTACGAAGATAGACCTTTAGGCATTCTACTGGACATAGAGATGCATCTTCTTTCAGAGGGCAGATTCTCCAGGGACCCCACCTGTTGGTGGGTAACTCATTCTTGGCGAGAAACGTAGGATCCGGAAACAGGTTCAGCTCCCCCCCATCCAGGAACTGAACACGACCTGCCTCTCTCGAGAGGGCTACGATCTCACTAACCCTGGCCCCGGACGCGAGTGCAAATAGGAAAATAACTTTTTGCGTTAAATCCTTTAACGCACATTCTTCATTGCTCAACAGGGAGGCGAAATGAAGAACTTTGTCTAAAGACCATGAAATGGGCTTTGGAGGTGCTGAAGGTCTGAGCCTAGCGCAGGCTTTCGGAACTTTATTAAAGATCTCGTTACCTAGGTCGATCTGGAAGGCAAATAAAATGGGTCTCATCAAAGCCGATTTACATACTGAAATCGTGTTAGCTGCCAATCCTTGGCCATGGAGGTGGATGAAGAAAGATAAGCAGAAGTCTGTTGAGATCTCCTGCGGATTCTTTGCCTTTACAAAGGCCACCCACTTTCTCCAAGATGACTCATATTGCCTTCTAGTCGATTTGCACTTGTATTCCTCTAGGAAGTCTATGCTAGCTCTCGAAATCCCGAAACGCTTTCTCACCGCTAGGGCGAGAAAATCATGAGCTGCAGGGTCTGGGTTTTTTGTAATGAAGCGCAGACAGTCGACTTCTGGACTCGCTGGGTCAGAACTGGATGTGGTAGCGGCACGAACTTCATCTGTAGTTCCAACGCCAAGGGGAACCACATACTGTTCGCCCACTTGTGGGCCACTATTGCCGCTACCCCCTTGAAGGATCTCAGTTTGTTGAGGACCCTCAACAGAAGGTTGTGAGGAGGGAACAGATAAATCCTGGACCACCTGTTCCAGTCAAGGGACATTGCGTCCACTGCTTCCGCTAAGGGGTCCTCGTACGGGGACACGTACAGGGGCAACTTCTTGTTGTCTTTCGTCGCAAAGAGGTCTATTTGCAGTTCTGGGACTTGATTCAGAATGAAGGAAAATGATCCTGCGTCTAAGGACCATTCCGACTCTATCGGTGTGAACCTGGATAGAGCGTCCGCTGTCACATTGCGGACTCCTTGAAGGTGAACTGCCGACAGGTACCACTTCTTCTTTTCTGCCAATCGGAAAATGGCTAACATCACTTGGTTGAGAGGTGGTGACCTCGACCCTTGTCGATTCAGGCATCTCACAACCACCTCGCTGTCTGTCACCAATCTTATGTGGATCGAGTGACGCGGGGAGACTTTCTTTAAGGTAAGGAGCACTGCCATAGCTTCTAGAAAGTTTATATGAAAGGTCCTGAATAGCTTGGACCAAGTCCCCTGGACTTTTTTCCGATGAGAGTGACCTCCCCATCCCTCCTTTGAGGCGTCTGAGTGAATCGTCATCGACGGGGGAGGTGGCTGAAGAAGAACCGACTTCTTTAGATGTCTGGCTTGGGACCAAGGTCGTAGCCGAGGCGGCACTGGTCTTCTCAGGTCTCTTCGCGCGTTTGATGCATACCTTCTCCAAACTCCGGTTGCATCCTTTAGCTGTGCTCTTAGCACTGGGTCTGTCACTGAAGCAAACTGGAGAGAGCCTAGTACCCTCTCCTGTTCGCGTCTTGATATCCTTTTGGAATCTAGAAGTCTCTTGACAGAGCCCGCTATCTCCTTCCTTTTCTTCATTGGGATGGAGAAACTGTGTGACAAAAGGTCCCAGTGGATTCCCAGCCACTGGAACTTTTGGGATGGAGAAAGTCGAGACTTTTTCTTGTTGATCTTGAAGCCTAGGTACTCTAGGAACTGGATCACCTGACTGGAAGCTTGTAAGCATTCGGTCTCGGATGCTGCCCACACCAGCCAGTCGTCCAGGTAGGCTACTACCTGAATTCCCTTTAGGCGTAATTGTTTGAGAGCTGCGCTCGCAAGCTTCGTGAAAATCCTTGGGGCTATGTTTAGCCCGAATGGCATGGCTCTGAAGGCGTACAGTTTCCGTTGTAGCCTGAACCCTAGGTAGGGGGAGAGTCGACGGCTGATTGGGATGTGCCAATAGGCGTCTGACAAGTCTATAGAGACTGAGTATGCCCTCTTGGGCAGTAAGGTCCTTATGTGTTGCAGTGTTAGCATCTTGAATTTGCAATTCACTATGAACTTGTTGAGTGGTGACAAGTCCAGAATGACTCTGAGCTTTTCCGAGTCTTTCTTGGGAACACAAAACAGCCTCCCTTGGAATTTGATGGACTTCACCTTTCGGATCACATTTTTCTCCAACAGTTCTTGAACGTACTCCTCCAAAATGGGGGTGGAGTGTTGGAAAAACCGAAGGCATGGGGGTGGAGTGCTGTACCAGCTCCAACCCAGTCCATTCTTGAGTAGGCTTTGGGCCCAGGGATCGAAGGTCCAGCGATCCCAAAATTTCATTAGTCTCCCTCCTACCGGTATCGTTTCACTTGGACTGCCGTCCTGAGGTCTTGCCTCCCTGACCACGACCACCTCTGAATCCCCTTCCCCTTGAGGGGCGCCTAGACGAGCCTCTGGCTGCTCCTCTAGGCTTTGCACGAAAGGAAGAAGACTGTCCTTCGAACGTTGGGGTGAATGTGGTTGACTGACCTGGCACAGCCTGGGGTACCCACTGAAAAGTAGTCGGGGTTTGTGCCACCATCTGGGGCACTGGAGGCAAAGGCAATTGCAGTTGCTGTTGCTGTCTATAAGGCTTGGCTGGCCGAGACGGTAGCCTAGTCCTCATATTCTTCCTCTTTGGTTGAGGACCCTCATCCGGGGAAGATTTTCTTTTGATAGCCAGGCCCCACTTCTGGAGAAGGTTTCTATTCTCCACGGCGGCCTTATCAACAACCTCTTTGACCACATCAGTAGGGAAAAGGTCTTTTCCCCAAATGTTGGAGGATATTAACTTCCTTGGCTCGTGTCTCACCGAAGCCCCGGTGAACACGAACTCCCTGCAAGCTCTCCTTGCCTTGACGAAGCCATAAAGGTCCTTCGTCACTGTGGCTAGGTGAGACTTAGCCACAACCATGAACATTTCATGGACCTTAGGGTCACTTGCCATCGTCTCAAGAGTAGTCTGATGAGACATTGAGGCAGCCAGTCTTTCTTTTGTCTCGAACTCTCTTCGTAAAAGAAATTCGGACAACTTGGGGAGGTCCTCGCCGAATTGCCGTCCGGCAATATCAGCCTCCAACTTTCCCACTGAGAATGTCAGATGGACATCCTTCCAGTCCTTGTGGTCCATAGGCAGAGCCAGCGACAAGGGTTTACACTCCTCCAGGGAGGGGCAAGGCTTGCCGGCCTCGATTGCCTTTAGGACAGCCGCAAACCCTTTTTGTAAAAAGGGGAAGGCTCTATCAGAAGAGGACACAAAAGAAGGGAGCTTCTTGCTCAATGCTGCTACCTTCGAATTCGAGAAGCCCCTCTCTTTCATCGAGGATGAAAGTAGGGCTTGAGCCTTAGCATGGTCCATAATAATGACCTCTTTCGGCTCTGTCTCCTCCCTTGAAGCTGGTTCTTTTCTCAGCCGGACATAGCAGTCCGGATATGATGCCTTGCTGGGCCAGAATTCTACCTCCTCTAGGAGAACTGAACCCAGCTTATCCGAAATGACGATCTTACCAGTCGTCATTGGCATGTGCTCAGCATACCTCCATGGGTTAGCATCTGAGCATATGGGAAGGTCTTTCACATTGAGCCTTTTCCGGGGCCCATGTGATTCTGCTAGGGACTGCATACGCAGTTCCATTGCAGCCGCCTTCTCCTGATTCTCCTTCTGCATTTGTTGGATCATTCCAACAATCGAAGAGAGGGCCTGTCCCAGTTCTACTGGGAGACCAGCGGATGTTGAGGGGATGGGCTCCGGCATCTGAACCGGAGTAGCCGACACCTCGTCGACCCCATCCTCTGCGACATCCGGGGTTTGAACTTGATCCTGACCTTCTGCCAGGAGGTCTTCTTCCAAACCTTCGTCCACATCAGACATCCTGTCACACAACTGGATGTCTTGCATCGCATCTGCGACTTCCTCGTCCACCTGGACTAGGTCTTGGGGGATCTCCTCTTGAGGCTGGGGAATCACTGCTTCAGCTGATGCCTGGGGAAAAAGATACGCCCTCATCTTCTCACTAGGAAGATAAGGGCCAGAGGTGTTCTTCTTGAAGCCCCTTACCCAAGTACGGAGCTTTTCCCTAGCTATATCCCTTGATTCCGCCGTTCTAGGGGAATCAAAAGCCTCAGTAATCAGGTTAGTGCATACAGTACATACCTGAGGGTCCCAATACTGGAGATCATCCTTGGAGACAGCGCATGCTGCGTGTCTCCTACAACACTCATGTCCGCAGAGGTTCCTGCTACGGACATTGCAGAAAACATTTCCGCACTTCGGAGGGTCCTCCTGTAAAGAGAAAAAATTTCCATGAGTATCAAGTGAACTATGTATCACTAGATATGCATAGTATAGCATAACAATTCATAAAGGAAAGACACACACTTGTGTTTCCCTCACAACCCATTGTTGCAGCTTTCCAGATAATAAAATCAAAATTGGTTTATCTCTACTAGAGTAACCAATGCAAGGTTTCCAGAGGAAACAGGTGGAGCTCACACCTAGGCAATGATTTTAAAATCCTGGATAATAGACGGGGAAGAACTCTGCTTCCTGTCTGAGGGCAACAGCAAAGGGCTGTGCAAGAAAACACAATAGTGTTAGAAGATACAGTGCTGTACCTAAACTTTTACTATAGTTTTCTTCTTACTGTATATGCTATACAGAAGAATACTAGTACAGTATAGGAGGATGTGTGCCGGCCTGCCTTTGCCGGCCGGCACACACCACAATTAGCTTTAAAGTATACTACTTAACAGCTATAGGGCGGCAGCCTTCTGGTTCAAATGCCTGTGCCGGCGGCAGTAGCTGCCGGCCAGCAACAGCCAGTGTTGGCCGGCAATGACTGCCGGCCAGTAACTACACAAGGTAGTACCTAGCTGCCGGCCACACTCTTGGTGACCGGCAGACAAGGACTGACATAAGCCGGCCGGCAAAGGTACAAGACCGATGCCAGCCGGCAGCAAAAGAACCAGAAGACTACACCTGCCCGGCTGTCTGCCTCATAGGCCGGCAGCCGGGACAGGTACAGCACTAGAAGAAAATAGAATGGATGCCGGGATAAGAGTGTACACGACCCCCCAAGCCCGGCAACCGAAAGAGTGCATATAAGGAAGGGGAGAAACTTAATTCAGGCTTCCTTGACCAATGCCGTCCGGCTCTGTCGGCAGGCATGGATGAGGGACCAAGAGAGGTTCCGGGCAGCACTCGAAAACATAAGACCCTTGCCGGCCAGCATCTCAGCCGGCCGGCAATGGCCTTAGTCAATTCCACATCCCAACCTATACTAGGTCCAGAAGTAGAAATGACGTACAGTACAGTAATACCCCTGCCGGCCAGCTCTGCCGGCCGGCCAAGGTACAGTACAGTAATGGCAAGGCCATTACGGAGATAGAGGGGGAAGGGGAACAAAAGGGTCCTGCCAACCTTGCTTTAGTGACAGATCACCCGCAGCCAAGAACTCTGTCTTAGCCTAAGGGAGATCTAAGGGAAAGGGCCAGCAATACTTGCCAGCTTCCAAAGCACCAAAGCAAGGAAGGCGTTGCTATTCCCAAGGGAAGATTTTATCCTCCCCAAGAACAGCAACAGGACTTAGTCTGGTCGATCACAAAAGGAAGAATCATAACTACAGAAACCTTCGATAGTGACCTAAGGGAGCTAAGCTCCCTTTATAAGTGTTAGGTCAGCGAGGGGAACTCTGCCCCAAGCCAGACAACACGGACTCAGACTAAAAAACTCTGTTGTTCTGTCCCTCTTTGAACCAGACTTTGCTGGAACAGGAAGGTACAGTAACACCCTAGTATAGTTTTATCGAAAATAAATTCGGAAAAAAACCACTTAGGGATAAGCCCAAGGCTTAAACAGAGGGAAAGGGATTGCATACCTTCTCCGAAGAAAAGAAAGCAACCGGGGAGAATAATAAAGTATACTAAGGCTCCATAAGCAATTAACCTAGGCCACCAAGAGAATCGATTACCTAATTCACCGAAACTCTCACGTTTACAATCTTGGAAATATTCCACACAGTCTAAAATGTATAAAATATAGCCTAAAGCTTTAATAAACTTTTAATTACACTCGGAAAAACCAAAATCATGCATTAAGTACTAGGACCAAACGACTAGGCTACATGGCCTAGCGTAGGCCAGAATGGCGAATACTTCGCCAAATATACTAAGCACGAAAGGAAATCCTATGTAAAGCTAAATAGCTAAAATTTATTAAGCAAAACAACCAGGAATGTCACTCTGACTAACTAATTTATACCTAGCGAGTGACAGTGTCCAGGACACCTCTGGTAGGCTACGGCTCTTGTATCAAAGATTAATCCTATTAATCACTCAAAATTTTACCAAGAGCCTACATTTATACATAACAGACACTATACTCAACTTATCCGAGGCCAACGAAGACGGGAGAAGCCATGAAAAGCTGAATAAATCCAAGATTTGCGAGGAAAAACAGGAAAAAACACCGAGTTGTTAAGCTACGCAAAAAGGAATACAGATGGCGCCAGGATTGGCGCCAGGCACGCATACGAATCGGGGGATTGGGAAGCCTTGGGAGCGGCTCCCCCCCTTTTTCTTTCCCGAATTCGTATCTCGTCAATCTCCCTCCTACGAGACGAATCTCTATTCAGGTAGTAGATTGCCATGTGACGTGTCTAGAATACGTCCTCTGATATGTCGCGATATCCCTTTCACGAGGGATACTGCCTCCAGGAGTTAGAATTCTGGTACCTTAAGGTAAATTCTCTGGGAATATCGCCGTAGTTGTAATATACCCTAGGAAGCTACCCTATAGGAACTTCCATCAGGACGACATGGCTTGAGGCCCAAAAATATATATATACACATATATATAGATGTGTATATGTGTGTATATGTAGTATATATGTCTATATGTGCAGTATATACATTATATATATCAATATATATTTATATATATATATGTGTATACACACACGCACACACACACACACACACACACACAGCACACACACACACACACATATATATATATATATATATATATATATAATATATATATATATATATATATATATATATGTATATATATATTGGCCAGACTATTGTTGCAAATTTCTCTGGTCATTGAATATTTCTTGATGAGCTTAACTGTTTCTCTCTATATTTTTGTAGCTCTCTTGTAAATAGGCACGAAGCGATGAATTTCATTCACACACAGCTAGTAGCTATTGCTTGGTCCCCCCCAGGTCCTGGTTAGGGTGGGGAGTATTTCGGCCTTTCACGAGTCACTTTTAAACTTTCAAGATGTTGACCACGAAATATCGAAAGAATTTCCTATCGAGTAGCAAGTTGTCAGGACATACCTGAGATGAAATGTACTTGTCGTATGACGCATAAAAATGATATTTCCTGTACGTGATTTTTTGTTTCTTGAAAGTGAATCAGGATAATGATAATATTTTTCATCAATTATTATTATTATTATTATTTTTATTATTATTATTATTATCATTATTATTATTATTATTATTATTATTGTTGTTGTTGTTATTGTAGACATCATTATCATTATTATATTTTTTTTTATAATTATTATTATTATTGTTGCTGTTGTTGTTGTTGTTGTTGTTGTTGTTATCATCATTATATAATTATCATTATTATTATTATTATTATTATTATTATTATTATTATTATTATTATTATTATTATTATTATTATGAACAGTATTAGACAAGTTTATTTATGAAAAATCACTATAAATTTTAAATTTCCGACTCATTGTACCCACGCCAATCAATATATGTGCCTGCATCATTCCGGCGACAACTCTTGTTTGCACATCACCCGTCC
>NC_090757.1:28466936-28471936 GCF_036898095.1 Palaemon carinicauda
GTATCACCGACAGCTTTATAGACCTATCGAACTTAATCTTAAAACTGAGCACTAAATACTAACATACATATATATATATATATATATATATATATATATATATATATATATATATATATATATCTACCAACGATGTATTGATGAACTAAGAATATCTGCGGGTATATTCTGACATAAAAAACTATAAAAAGATGCGGATGGAAGGACACGTCTGAGGACTTTGTCCTACAAGGGACTAGTTATGGCTGATGGTGATTTCCACACACACAATATTACATGGATTCCACCGACATTCCCAGACCTATGGAACTTCATCCAAAAACTGGGTATTGATCTGGTCTTCAAGTTGATTGATTAGCATATTTATTCAGACATCAAAATCATACCAACACATAATTAAAATTGGAACTGACTTTGAGTTTTTATACCATAAATTGGGGTGACGCTGGAGCACAGCCTGCCCAAGTAAAAGTTAAAATTTATCATTGCAACCTACATTCAAGATCTGATTGTTACAATACCAATCGGCTGTCACTGACAATCTGACACAAATGGCAACTTCGGTCAAAATTCCCAAAATATGACATTAAAAAAACATAAATAAAAAATAACACTTACTATATCGTGAGGTGTAGACAGCAAAGTACTGCTCTTAATTAGGTCATCAGGTCTTGACCTCCTTTGAATAGGACTAGGCCTATGCCACGTTCTACAAATTGCTAAATGTCTTGTGGGCCACAATTCCTCGAATTTTCATTATCACGTTGTTTGGATATACATTAGATGTAAGGAAGTGGTCAGTTGTCTTGCTACTGTGGAAAAAAAACTTAATTGGTATATAGATATAAGTTCCAAAGGTCAATTTATCTCAATTGGAACGTTCCATTCAATATTTAGAGACAGCAAAATCTATTCAACATTGTACTGTCAATTACTATTGGCATGGATTTTCATACACTCAAATACGAACCAAGTCTGAAGTTTCAGTGACAACGATGTGCAAACTTATGGCTGATTACGTGAACTGGACATTTTGCTTGACCGAGACCTTGACGTTTGACCTTGACCTCCCAAAATTTAATAATTTCCATCTTTTTTTACATAACAGTTAATCCCTGCAAGTTTCAATTGTGGTCCGGAAGCTGTTCACAAAGAAACAAACACACAAACAGCGGCAAAGACATAACCTCATTCCAACTTTGTTAGCGGAGGAATAATAATAATAATAATAATAATAATAATAATAATAATAATAATAATAATAATAATAATATATCATCATCATCTCCTCCTACGCCTATTGACGCATAAGGCCTCAGCTAGATTTCGCTAGTCGTCTGTATCTTGAGCTGTTAATTCAATACTACTCCATTCATCATCATCTAATTCACGCTCCATAGTCCTCCGCCATGTAGGCCTGGGTCTTTCAACTCTTCTAGTGCCTTGTGGAGCACAAATTAAACGTTTGGTGAACCACTTTCTCTCGGGGAGTGCGAAGAGCATGCCTAAACCTTCTCTATCTACCCCTCACCATGATCACTCATATATATATATATATATATATATATATATATATATATATATATATATATATATATATATATATATATAAATATATACATATATATATATATATATATATATAATGTATACATACATATATATATATTTGTATATATATATATATATATATATATATATATATATATATATACATATATATATTTCGTATACTATATATATATATATATATATATATATATATATATATATATATATATTTATTTATATATATATATATATATATATATATATATATTCATATATAACACATATATAGATATATATACATATATATATATATTTAATATATACATATATATATATATATATATATATATATATATATATATATATATATATTTATATATATAAATATATATATACATACGTATGTATACATAAATATGTATAAATATATATATATATATATATATATATATATATATTATAATATAAATACATAAATATATATATATATATATATATATATATATATATATATATATATATATAAGGAAAAATGTGTAAGTCTAAGTATCGTATTGAGTCTAACTTAAGATCGTGGAAGAATACTTAACGCACCTATAAAATGTAACAGCCACTTCGCACTCCAGCTAAGAGTCGAAGCCGAGTTCTATCCATCCCCTTTCCGAGTTGAGTCTGGGGATAGTTGGCCTATCCCAACTCTTAAATCCTCTGAGGGTGGAAGGACATCTCCGACCCGTATATCTTCCGAGTGTCGTATAAAAAGGTCTGAATGGGACACGGTTGTGTGACTTTATCGACTTCGGAATGGCATACATCCAGGAATTACGGTGCTCGCATGTCGATGATAATGATGATGATGATAATAATAATATAATAATAATAATAATAATAATAATAATAATAATAATAATAATAATAATAATAATAATAATAATAATAATAATATCATTATTATTATTATCATTATTATTATTATCATCATCATTACTATTATTATTATTATCATTATTATTATTATTATTACAATAACAATAAAAATAATAATAACAAATATAATTATTATTATTATTATTATTATTATTATTATTATTATTACAATAAAAATAATAATAAAAATAATAATAATAAGAGTTTTGTAAAAAATATACGTATGAAAAAAATACAAGTCAACAATGTAATATATAGAACTAAGTTGACATTTTATGATGAAATACAGTATGTAATACTAGCAATAACTTTTTCTGCTAAGGTGCAGATCACAGGTAATTCCGACAGATCGCGTTCATTTGGTCGACCATGTGGTTTAAAGGTAAATCATGAATGACAGAGGCAAGGGACAATGACATTGCCCTAGCCAAAGGACAATGCCCTTGACATTAACCATATATAACTGTACATATGATCAGCGCCCAGGCATCCTCTCCACCCAAGCTAGGATCCGGGAGGGCCAGGCAATGGCTGCTGATGACTCAGCAGGTAGACCTTTAGGCTCCCCCAAAAGCCCCATCCTAAGTTTATAATGATGGTAATATTGCACAAATTACATGAAACCATCGAGTTATAGACCTTTTGGCTCCTCAAAAAGCCCATCCTTAGCTCATAAGGATGTCGAAATTGCACATATTTCAAGAAACCAGTCCGACAGAACACCAGGTAGGCACGTTTCCAATACATTTATGTGAAGATCATGTTCTGTAGTGCTTAACAACAAATTATAATAATATCGATACATCTACAACTACAGAACATCCTACCATAATATGAGGATTGGAGAAATTATGAGGGAGTGACGCAGGAATGATAAGGGAGGCGAGGAGCTATGGATTAAGGAGGACGAGAAGGGAAAGATCGAGGTTAGGGAATATGTCTGGGGGAGGTTAGGGAATATGTTTGGGGGAGGTTAAGAAATATGTTTGGGGGAGGTTAGGGAATATGTTTAGGGGAGGTTAAGGAATATGTTTGGGGTGAGGTTAAGAAATATGTTTGGGGGAGGTTAGGGAATATGTTTGGGGGGAGGTTAAGAAATATGTTTGGGGGAGGTTAAGAAATATGTTTGGGGGAGGTTAGGGAATATGTTTGGGGGAGGTTAAGGAATATGTTTGGGGGAGGGGGGAGGTTAGGGAATATGTTTAGGGGAGGTTAAGGAATATGTTTGGGGGAGGGGGGAGGTTAGGGAATATGTTTGGGGGAGGTTAGGGAATATGTTTGGGGGAGGTTATAGAATATGTTTGGGGGAGGGGGGAGGTTAGGGAATATGTTTGAGGGAGGTTAGGGAATATGTTTGGGGGAGGTTATAGAATATGTTTGGGGGAGGGGGGAGGTTAGGGAATATGTTTGAGGGAGGTTAGGGAATATGTTTGGGGGAGGGGGTGGGGAGAGGGGAATATTGTCACACTTTCCATCAAATGCGTCAGCATGACTATTCGGCATTGCGTTATCATTCTCAAGTAAAATCCTATCATTAAGTATGTTATAGTAAGACAATGGAAAACTGTGGAATAACGAATCGTTGAATAATAAATTAAAACAAATAAAACCAATTATTTCTTCATGGGAATCAACATGCCTAAAAAGATAAGGGGGCGGAGGTAATTTTAGGAAGACTACGTATTGGTCACACAAAATTGACACATGGCATTTGGCCGTAAAAAAAAAAAAATTAAAAAATCCTGGAATAAATGTTGCCAGGAATTTACCGTTTTAAAAATGGATATATTGACGTTGAGTGATGTTACAGTAACCAACCCGTAAAAGATAATAACAAAGTATGGGCAAAATTACGGTCGACGGTTGTTTGCTGAAATATGGCTGAAAACTATATATTTTCACGAAGAATTTCCAATTAAGATACGGTTTTATGAGTATACGAAACTGTTCACAAGTGTAGTAATTGTGACACTGTTTTAACCATCAAACATATATTTTGTGAATGTAGTTTTTAAAATAACACCTTAACATCGAATGGCATGACGATTAGATAGGTGAAAACTGAGATTATGCCCCTATCACGAACACCGGCAGATATAAATATTTCATTATGAGGGCAAGCATTAAAACAGTGCAGAAACTTTAAATATTTGGGAGCTGTATTTAGTGATCAAAATGACCCTAAGCTGGAATAACCAAATACATGAATTAATTAATAATTTTTATCCTCTGTATCCACTGTTGAAAGATGGGAACATAAAGTAAAAACTTTTATATCCATCTCCATACTGAGGCCATTGTAAACTACGGCCATGAGTCTTGGACGTTAACATCAAAGATTAGAACCCAGCTCCAGGCAGAAGAAATGAAGGTACTGAGATTGATAAAAGGTGTCACATAAATACATATACTTCGAAGCGAAGACATCAGGAAGGAATTAGGAGTGGAGGGGATTTTGGACTTTAGTGAAAGAGGACAACTACGATGGTTTGGACATGTCAAAAGAATGGAAGAAGAATGAT
>NC_090757.1:28479436-28484436 GCF_036898095.1 Palaemon carinicauda
TGAAGATTGTTCTTGCACAAAAATTGAAATATATGCGTAACTCAAAATTAATCGATGGAAAATAGAGAAAACTCAAAATAAATCAGGGAAAGAGAGATAAGTAAATAAATCGTGAAACATTATGATAACTGAATAAAACTGTGTAACAGATAACTTCATATGAATCCGTAAAACATGAAGATTATTCTTGCACAAAGACGTGAAATATATACGTAACTCAAAACTAATCGATGAAAAAATAGAGAAAACCTAAAACTAAATCAAGGAAACATATATAACTCTTAATAAATCTTTGAATATAGATAACTAATCCATACATGAATTATAAAATCCCCAAAAGGAAGATTGCAATTATAATCATAAAGGAAAAAAGTAACTATTTAAATGCAAATAATAAGAAGAAACGAGAGGAAAAATAAGGAAAGAAAGGTTTCAAACATTTAATACAACTGGCAGGATGGAAGAGTTGAAAATATAAGAGCCAAAAAAAAGGGAAACATTAATATCTTTTCGTCACTGTTATTTTCCCAGTTGGAGCCCTTGGGCTTATAGCATCCTGCTTTTCAAACTAGGGTTGTAGCTTAGCAAGTGATAATAATAATAATAATAATAATAATAATAATAATAATAATAATAATAATAATAATAATAATAATAATGGTTTCAGACATCTGAAGGAGGAGAATGATACATTAGCTCTGAATGGGGCCGAGAGCCCGAGGAAGACCGGAAGTAGGGATTCGTTGAAGCTGTGTGGGGCAGGAAGCAATTACCTGGGATGGTGTGAAATGGCTGAATCACTTTTGACATGCGGACGGAGAAGCTGCATGAGTAAGCACTGAATTGACGTATCAATGATGAATAGCTATAATAATGAATAATAATAATAAATAATGAATAAATAATAATAATAAATAATAAATAATGATAATAATAATAACATAATAAATAATAATAATAATAATAATAATAACAAAATAAATAATAAATAATAATGATGATGATGATAATAATAATAATAATAATAATAATAAAAATAATAATAATAATAATAATAATAATAATAATAATGATGATTAGGCAAACAAATCGGATAACAATGGCCACGTAATAACGAAACCTGCACTATTGGCAAATTCATTGACCCAATGACCTTTGAACTTCAACGGCTAACAAGGGTAATGTCGTCACTATATCAAGGTGTATATCATAAGATGAGTAATTGAAATATGCACATTTGGCACTAGTTTCATGCAACTCGGATAAAAATTAACCATGATATAGCAAAAAGGACATTTGTGGCCTTGCCCTTTGACCCAATCATTCCCTCAAGACAGGCAACTGATTTATGCACATTTTGACACTAGTTTCGTGTAAATCGGATAAATATTGACCACAATAGAGTAAAAAAAGACTTATTGATCTTTTTGTTACCTTGCACTTGACCTTTGACCCAATCACTCCCAAAATTCAACTAAATAGTCCTTGGATCATGGCCATCAATCCGACAAGTTTCATGCAAATATGATCAACAACTTATCACGATATAACAAAAAAAAGTTTCTTTACCTTTTCGTGACCTCGACCATGTTGCATAAGATGAGCAATTGAATATGCACATTTTGGCACCAATTTTATGCCAATTAGATAAAAACTGACCACCACATATCAAAAAGTTTTTTTTTTAGCTTTGCGTTACCATGGCCTTGACCTTTGACCCAATCACTCCCAAAATCTCAATCAAATTGTCCTTGGATCATGGCCAATCATCCCAACAAATTTCATGAGATTCGGTCAAATACTGTACTTTTTGAGTTATGTGAATCACAATCAAACACACTAACATTCAGTATATACACGCCTATCAAAATACAACCTTTAATGATAACAACAACAACAACAACAACAATAATAATAATAATAATAATAATAATAATAATAATAATAATAATAATACCGTGACACTAAAGAGTGGAAGATAAGGGGAGAGAACAAGTAGAAAAGTGAGTAGGCTAGGGAATATGCAGGTAGAGCCATTAATCATAAGAACACTAAGGACCTCACCTAAGTCATTGAAAAGGAATCTTGAGAAGGTAGAAGCCGATATAATCCCAAAACTTGTTCAGAAGTGTGCGATACTTGAAGCGGCACACATAGTGAGGAAAGCGATGGATTCCTAAGGAAGCTGGATGTAACCCGGAGCCCGTCAATATAAACCATGTCTCTGTAAACTGATTTACAAACAAAATTCATTAATCAAATAATAATAATAATAATAATAATAATAATAATAATAATTATAATAATAATTATAATAATATTCATTTGCAATAAATACACATAAAATAACTTTTCAAAATTTTTTGACTGATTACAAATGACATCAGACACCTAAGGTTTGTTAATCGAAACTTTCCTTCACACAAATAGACCATTTCTTTATAACAAAGAGACTTTAACTTATGCAGAATATAATATTTTCTTGTGGTATTTGCAAACTGGCATCTCAATAAGTATGGTCAACAACGTAGTTCGACAAAGAAAATAGCGAAGAGGGTCAAGACGCTAAGACATCTGTAAGTGACACTATAATTTCGTAACTCCTCACTAAATTCGATTCAATATACATAATTTCCTTGTTTATCTCCACAGATAGGTATTCACTGCATTTACTTAAAAGCAGATCAATATTAAGTCCAAGAACAAAAAAAAAAAAAAAAAAAAAAAAAAAAAAACAGAAAATTCGAAGACAGTTCGTAGCAACCCATAGAAAGAAAACAAAAAGTTAATGACAAATTTCTAGAAAGACCAAATAGGGCCCATGTTTACTCTTCTGGGGTCCACACCATACCCTTTGAAACATTTTCACATAATATTCCTCTGAACAGGCTGTGGCACCACAATTATGAAAAAGTTGATTTTGTAATTATAAAGAATGTTCATGAAAAAATCATAGAAAGAGATTTACCTCCTTTATACGTGAATACTCACATAAAATCGTCCATTTCATTCATTTTACCACAAAACACAAACCAATTCAATCGCACCAAAAAAAGGCAAAAGGAATGAGAGAAAATAAAACGTATCGCATGAAAAGTCTCGCTCACTCTCAGTTCCCAGAATATAAATGGAGGAAGGACAGAAGAGCTACTCTTTCCAAGAAAAACTTCTTCGGGGGGAACGGATCAATTGACAAATCTTCTGATTGCAAGGCTTTGAAAGATGCAAATGCAAAGGGCCGTCGGAGGCTATTGGGGAAATTCTACCAAAGGTAAAAGCAGAATCTTTTCTGAATGCCGGGCCAGAATAAAAGAAAAAGTTGCAAACGGATTTCAAACTACAAAAAGAGATTTCATCTGTTAAGACGAATTGTATAAATGTCTGTGCGGTGGATTTAATCGTGTGGCCCCTTCCGGTGTTCCCTCATCTATAAAGAAATGAATAAATGGAGCTGTTGCTCTTATTTTCTCCTTCCATTATTTTTTAAAATCGAACCATTCGATGAATTCACTGGATGGGCTTCTAAATCATGGCTATATGACCCGGTACTGGGCCCCCTGCGAAGAGCACACCAACAACTCCCCCCCCCCCCACACACACACAACATTGGATAACAAGCACTACACTCACTTAGCGAGAAAACTTCCTCTTACTTAATTCATTACCTATTGCCCTTACATTTAACCTTTCCTATACCCAAAGGACACTGCTTCCCTGAGCTAAAAACTTCTTTATCATTATAAGATGATCTCTTCCCATGTCATTAAAATCAAGCTCCCATCTTACATAATCATGTTTTGTTTTTTTCATTGCGAGTGTGTGTGTGTGTGTGTGTGCGTGTGTGTGTGTGTAACTGTAATATCCACCCCATGCATTTGGTAGGGATTCCGCTCATATGCCATGGGTAGGACGAGTGAAAATCTTTCTGGTGGTGTGGAACAAAAATTAGAGAAATGGAGTGAAAGAGAGACAGAGGGTAGGGAGGTGGATTGGGGTTGGAGATAGAAGGTTATCCAGTGATATTTGGAGATGTGGCACCAGGGGGGGGGGGGAGGATTCTGTTTAAAACAAGGTGTCCTCTCCACTCAGTAATTTTTGCTGCATTGAATGAATGAATGATTTGGAGTTTTTTGGTATCCTGGCATCGAAGGTCATTGACGCCAATATCATTTATCATAAATAAAGTATAAAAGAAAATTATTAAAACCAGAAAAGTAAATATGTTATAAAGGTTAAATAGCATTCAGAGGATCTGCTTCTGAAATAAATTTAAAAATGCCGCTAGTATTGTAAGACACATCATATCAAGGATCTTGGCAAGGATGAACCTGCCATCCTCACCTCGAGCCTCAAACAGATATCTATTTTTTGCTGTGCTATAAGTGGGGTATTCTGTTAACAAATATCTCACTATTAAGGGTATCAAACAGTCGTCACAAAATGATTGGTGTTGGCCAGCCAACAGAAACTCATGTGTCATCCGAGTGTGACCAATACGGAGACGACAAAGAGCAGTCTCCAACTTTCGGGGCACCATGTTATACCGTTAAGTGGATATAACATTCGCAATTAATCTCATATTATTTTCAGTTAAACTATCCCAATGCTGTGGCCAATTATTATAAAATTCTTAATTGTAGGTACAAAATCATTACAGAGAACGGGATACGAGAATAGTTACAGATGGCTTCAAACTGTTGGAACCTAGATTTATGTCTACTTTAGGCTCCAGAGCCTTTAAATATGCGGCCCCGAGACTATATAATAAGCTCCCACGAAACATTCGAATGATTGAAGACATTAAGGCTTTCAAGAGGAAACTGAAGCCTTTCTTATTTCACGAGTCCTTTGACAGTGACGACTTAACAATAAATGAACAATACGCGATATGAAACGTTCAATACTCTGAAAGAACAAGATAAAACGACAGTGGGGTTCCCCTGCTGTATGGGACAGGAAAAGCAGCCATCAAAGTAAAGTAAGTACTGGTTGGTTTAATT
>NC_090757.1:28489436-28494436 GCF_036898095.1 Palaemon carinicauda
TATATATATATATTCATATATATATATATATATATATATATATATATATATATATATATATATATATTCATATATATATACATACATACATATACCAAGGCACTTCCCCCAATTTTGGGGGGTAGCCGACACCAACAATGAAACAAAGAAAAAAGGGGACCTCTACTCTCTACGTTCCTTCAGCCTAACCAGGGACTCAACCGAGTTCAGCTGGTACTGCTAGGGTGCCACAGCCCAACCTCCCACATTATCCACCACAGATGAAGCTTCATAATGCTGAGTCCCCTACTGCTGCTACCTCCGCGGTCATCTAAGGCACCGGAGGAAGCAGCAGGGCCTACTGGAACTGCGTCACAATCGCTCGCCATTCATTCCTATTTCTAGCACGCTCTCTTGCCTCTCTCACATCTATCCTCCTATCACCCAGAGCTTTCTTCACACCATCCATCCACCCAAACCTTGGCCTTCCTCTTGTACTTCTCCCATCAACTCTTGCATTCATCACCTTCTTTAGCAGACAACCATTTTCCATTCTCTCAACATGGCCAAACCACCTCAACACATTCATATCCACTCTAGCCGCTAACTCATTTCTTACACCCGTTCTCTCCCTCACCACTTCGTTCCTAACCCTATCTACTCGAGATACACCAGCCATACTCCTTAGACACTTCATCTCAAACACATTCAATTTCTGTCTCTCCATCACTTTCGTTCCCCACAACTCCGATCCATACATCACAGTTGGTACAATCACTTTCTCATATAGAACTCTCTTTACATTCATGCCCAACCCTCTATTTTTTACTACTCCCTTAACTGCCCCCAACACTTTGCAACCTTCATTCACTCTCTGACGTACATCTGCTTCCACTCCACCATTTGCTGCAACAACAGACCCCAAGTACTTGAACTGATCCACCTCCTCAAGTAACTCTCCATTCAACATGACATTCAACCTTGCACCACCTTCCCTTCTTGTACATCTCATAACCTTACTCTTACCCACATTAACTCTCAACTTCCTTCTCTCACACACCCTTCCAAATTCTGTCACTAGTCGGTCAAGCTTCTCTTCTGTGTCTGCTACCAGTACAGTATCATCCGCAAACAACAACTGATTTACCTCCCATTCATGATCATTCTCGCCTACCAGTTTTAATCCTCGTCCAAGCACTCGAGCATTCACCTCTCTCACCACTCCATCAACATACAAGTTAAACAACCACGGCGACATCACACATCCCTGTCTCAGCCCCACTCTCACCGGAAACCAATCACTCACTTCATTTCCTATTCTAACACATGCTTTACTACCTTTGTAGAAACTTTTCACTGCTTGCAACAACCTTCCACCAACTCCATATAACCTCATCACATTCCACATTGCTTCCCTATCAACTCTATCATATGCTTTCTCCAGATCCATAAACGCAACATACACCTCCTTACCTTTTGCTAAATATTTCTCGCATATCTGCCTAACTGTAAAAATCTGATTCATACAACCCCTACCTCTTCTAAAACCACCCTGTACTTCCAAGATTGCATTCTCTGTTTTATCCTTAATCCTATTAATCAACACTCTACCATACACTTTTCCAACTACACTCAACAAACTAATACCTCTTGAATTACAACACTCATGCACATCTCCCTTACCCTTATATAGTGGTACAATACATGCACAAACCCAATCTACTGGTACCATTGACAACACAAAACACATATTAAACAATCTCACCAACCATTCAAGTACAGTCACACCCCCTTCCTTCAACATCTCAGCTTTCACACCATCCATACCAGATGCTTTTCCTACTCTCGTTTCATCTAGTGCTCTCCTCACTTCCTCTATTGTAATCTCTCTCTCATTCTCATCTCCCATCACTGGCACCTCAACACCTGGAACAGCAATTATATCTGCCTCCCTATTATCCTCAACATTCAGCAAACTTTCAAAATATTCCGCCCACCTTTTCCTTGCCTCCTCTCCTTTTAACAACCTTCCATCTCCATCTTTCACTGTCTCTTCAATTCTTGCGCCAGCCTTCCTTACTCTCTTCACTTCTTTCCAAAACTTCTTCTTATTCTCTTCATATGACTGACCCAGTCCCTGACCCCACCTCAGGTCAGCTGCCCTCTTCGCCTCACGTACCTTGCGCTTTACTTCCACCTTTTTCTCTCTATATTTGTCATACTTCTCTATACTATTACTCTGCAGCCATTCTTCAAAAGCCCTCTTTTTCTCTTCCACTTTTACCTTCACTCCTTCATTCCACCATTCACTGCCCTTCCTCATGCTGCCTCCAACAACCTTCTTGCCACATACATCACTTGCAATCCCAACAAAATTTTCTTTTACTAACTTCCACTCCTCCTCTAAATTACCAGTTTCTCTTACTCTCACCTCGTCATATGCCATTTTCAACCTTTCCTGATATTTACTTTTTACCCCCGGTTTTATTAGCTTTTCAACCCTCACTACCTCCCTTTTACATCCACCTACTCTATTCCCCCACTCTTTTGCTACAACTAATTTTCCTTCCACCAAAAAATGATCAGACATACCGTTAGCCATACCCCTAAACACGTGCACGTCTTTCAATCTTCCAAACATTCTTTTAGTTATATATATATATATATATATATATATATATATATATATATATATATATATATATATATATATATATGGTTCTTGACGGGTCATTAGTCTTCTACTGCTTCGGATTGTTTCGAACAAGAGGCATAAGTTTGAATCCTTACCCAGACGGAAGCATTTACCACAAAATATTTTTTCGTGGATATGTATTCCCAAGGTTAAAATTATATATTAAATGCCATTTTTGTTTGATACTTACATCAATTAAAGTCACGTGTGTCAGCGACAAATAATCAAAAACATATGTATGTAGTTTTATACATATGCATACACAGACACATTTTATATATACATAATATATATATATATATATATATATATATATATATATATATATATATATATATATATATATATACATATATATAGAAAGGTTCGTAAGAAATAGAAAACCCGTTACAGTCTTAACAAAAATAAACAGCATTCAGGGTGGTTTATAAGGAGAGCATCATCAGCATACCCTAGGTCAGCTACTTCCTATTACCAATCCAATCCAATCCTTGTCCACTATCTTCAACTGTTCTATGCATTACAAAATCCATGAGGAGTATAAACAACATAGGTGACAACACATTCCCTTAGAGTACTCCACTGTTCACTGAAAATTCATTTAAAAGGAACACTAACATTAACTTCGCACTTACTATGGTCATGAACAGACTTAATCAAATTTATATATTTATAAGGAACTCCATAATAACGCAGTACTCTCCACAAAATTGGCCGGTGCACACTATCAAAGGCTTTTTCATAGTCCACAAATGCCATCAACAGTGGATTCCTATACTCTACACATTACTGTACATGTCTTAAAATGAAAATTTGGTCAGTATAACTTCTACCTTTTCTAAATCCCGCTTGTTCATCACTCAACTTTTCATCAATCTTTCTCTCTAATCTCTTTATTATCAGCATGCTATATATTTTTATGACAACTGACGTAAGTGCAATGCCTCCGTAATTATTGCAATCAGTCAGATCTTTTTTTTTTTCCCCCATTTTCACCTACACTCCTAGCTCCCATTCATCAGGTTTTGTCTCTCCATGCCACATTTTACTAAATAATCTTGTAAGTATTCTGGGAGTCACTGCATTTTTGGCCAATATCATCTCGGCAGTTATTCCATCGTATCCAAAGGCTTTCCATCTCTTGAGTTTTTTAAGAATACCTTCGACTTCAAACACACTGAATTCATTCATGGGCACATCAAGATCTTCCTCAGCTTCAGGTATATCAATCAAATTATTCCCTTCATATCTACTATTCATGACATCACAAAAGTGTTCCATCCAACGTTGCCTTTCTTCATCCCCGGTTGTTATAACAGATCCATCTCTCTTTTTGATGGGTATATGCTTCTTCTTATTTGCCCCATTAGCAATTTCATTAATAATCCTATGAGCAATTCTTATACCATAGCCACTCCCCGAATTCATAGCTTTGTCAGCCTCATCTGCTTTACTGTCGAAATATTCTCTCCTTTAATTCCTGTCTTTTCTTTTCATTTCATTATTAATACTGGAATACTTAGCATGCTTGACGTTGTCATTTTCATTACTTCCTCGAAAACTTTCAACAATCAATATCTGTCTTTGTCTCCTTTTTATAGTATCCCAAGTATCATTTGATATCCATGGCTTTCTCCTTGTAACTACATGTCCTAAAACTTCACTACTAACTGACTGATATATGTTCTTAATATCACACCATTCTTCGTTAATTGTCTCTAAGACTGCAAATCGATTCCCACATTCAATTGCAAAGGTTTCTCTGTGCCCATCTTCTGGAAGCTTAGTTGTATGAAACCTAGGTATTCTAGCTACATTTCTAATGGATGCTTTCAGTTTTAATTTCAGTGTGGCAATGAGGAGCTGGTGATCACTACCAATATCAGCACCTCTATAGCTTCTCAAATTTCTTAAGAGTCCTCCTTTTTATCAATGGCAATGTGATCTATTTGATTTTTTGTAATTGCCAAATGGTGAAGTCCATGTATATTTGTAGATGTCCTTATGCTGGAAAAGAGTACCCCCAATAATAAGATTATTTGCTGAACAAAAACTTATAAAATGGGCTCCATTTGCATTTGCAACTTCGCCAAGTTCCTCAACACCCACCACATTCTCCATGCCTTGATTAATCTTTCCAACTTTAGCATTAAAGTCACCAATCACAATTTTCATATCTCTCTCTGGGATCTCATCTATTACACTCTGCAGGTCTTCATAGTATTCATCTTTCATTTCTTCATGGGCATCATATTGCTCATATTGCACTGCTTTGATTTAAACTTTGCAAGTAACAATTTGCTATTTACAGCTCTCCACTTTGATA
>NC_090757.1:28504436-28556936 GCF_036898095.1 Palaemon carinicauda
CTTATAAAAATATTTCCCTAATATTTATTTGTTCTACATATGCCTAAATCCAGAGAAACAACTGTTTCAACCTCAGGAGTGACGTGTAGTGTTATTTTCCAGCTTCTTTGTGAATGCGAGTTGTGTGGTTGTGCTTTTTGGCTATTTTCTGTAAGTGGTAACACACAAACTAGTTTCTTTTGCAGTTGTCATTTCCAACGAAAATCGTTACGGCTCATTTACACTTTTGATTACTGAAGAAAATACGAACATTTTCTAGCTCATGATATACAAGGTTGTTTTATAATTTGTTTATGCAGAACAATTAGGCTATGTATTAATAAAAAAAAGAGTCATAGGATCACTGAAACCAGTTATTAATGGAAATACAATATAAGATGATTATCTATTATGGGAAACAAAAATAACTGGTTATATCTAGTGAAGTATGAGAGATAAAAAAATACACATTCAATACTTTTTAATTGATTATTTATGCAAAACATATAAGTATAAAAGATCATTTTTCATAGAACCATTCTGGAACGAGTTATTGACGAAAATCTCTTCACATCTCCGTAGAGGCAGTCGCCTTGGATTTGTGACGACACACGCCTTCTGCCACAAATTGAGTGAAAATACCTGGTAGTGCAAGGTTGTAAACTATATTAGCATTCCAGGCAGCCATTCCTTCCCTTCATTCAAAATTCCACAGGATTACACTGCCCCCTGGACCAAAACCTTGAAATTCAGTTCCTATACTGTCACTTTTATCATCTGGTTCCACAGGATTACATTTGCCCCTGGACCAAAAACTTGAAATTGATCCTGGACCAAAAACTTAAAATTCATTTCCTATACTATCACTTTTATCATCAGGTTCCACAAGATTACATTTTCCCCTGGACCAAAAACTTAAAATTCAGTTCCTATACTGTCACTTTTATCATCTGGTTCCACAGGATTACATTTGCCCCTGGACCAAAAGCTTAAAATTCATTTCCTATACTGTCACTTTTATCATCTGGTTCCACAGGATTACATTTGCCCCTGGACCAAAAACTTGAAATTCATTTGCTATACTGTCACTTTTATCATCTGGTTCCACAGGATTACATTTGCCCCTGGACCAAAAGCTTGAAATTCATTTCCTATACTGTCACTTTTATCATCTGGTTCCACAGGATTACATTTGCCCCTGGACCAAAAACTTAAAATTCATTTCCTATACTGTCACTTTTATCATCTGGTTCCACAGGATTAAATCTGCCCCTGGACCAAAAACTTGAAATTCATTTCCTATACTATCACTTTTATCATCTGGTTCCACAGGATTACATTTGCCCCTGGACCAAAAGCTTGAAATTCATTTCCTATACTGTCACTTTTATCATCTGGTTCCACAGGGTTACATTTGCCCCTGGACCAAAAACTTAAAATTCATTTGCTATACTGTCACTTTTATCATCTGGTTCCACAGGATTACATTTGCCCCTGGACCAAAAACTTGAAATTAATTTCCTATACTATCACTTTTATCATCTGGTTCCACAGGATTACATTTTCCCCTGGACCAAAAACTTAAAATTCATTTCCTATACTGTCACTTTTATCATCTGGTTCCACAGGATTACATTTTCCCCTGGACCAAAAACTTAAAATTCCTTTTCTATACTATCACTTTTAACATCTGGTTCCACAGGATTACATTTTCCCCTGGACCAAAAACTTGAAATTCATTTCCTATACTATCACTTTTAACATCTGGTTCCACAGGATTACATTTGCCCCTGGACCAAAAACTTAAAATTCATTTCATATACTATCACTTTTATCATCTGGTTCCACAGGATTACATTTGCCCCTGGACCAAAAACTTGAAATTCATTTGCTATACTGTCACTTTTATCATCTGGTTCCACAGGATTACATTTGCCCCTGGACCAAAAACTTGAAATTCATTTGCTATACTGTCACTTTTATCATCTGGTTCCACAGGATTACATTGGCCCCTGGACCAAACACTTGAAATTCATTTCCTATACTGTCACTTTTATCATCTGGTTCCACAGGATTACATTGGCCCCTGGACCAAACACTTGAAATTCATTTCCTATACCGTCACTTTTATCATCTGGTTCCACAGGATTACATTGGCCCCTGGACTAAAAACTTAAAATTCCTTTCCTATACCGTCACTTTTATCATCTGGTTCCACAGGATTACATTTGCCCCTGGACCAAAAAATTGAAATTCATTTGCTATACCGTCACTTTTATCATCTGGTTCCACAGGATTACATTTGCCCCTGGACCAAAAACTTGAAATTCATTTGCTATACCGTCACTTTTATCATCTGGTTCCACAGGATTACATTTGCCCCTGGACCAAAAACTTGAAATTCATTTGCTATACTATCACTTTTATTATCTGGTTCCACAGGATTACATTTGGCCCAGGACCAAAAGCTTAAAATTCATTTCCTATGCTATTACTTTTATCACTTGGGTTACCGGGTACCCAAAGTTTATAGACAACAACAAGAACAACAACAACAATAATAATAATAATAATAATAATAATAATAATAATAATGATAATAATATGCATATTTAAAAATGAGAAGCTATGCTCTCTTTCTGCAGAGAAAGATGGTGTAGGATATCTACCAAAGCAACATACCCATCGTATTCCTTCTATATAAAAAGGCAAAGGTCCTTTCTAAAATCCCTAACAAAATTCCAACCAAACAGACTCCCAGGGACAAATAACATCAAAATAAGTAGGAGAGATAACTTTCTAAAAAAAAGAAACAAAAAAAAACAGACTCCCTAGGACAAATAACATCAAAATAAGTAGGCAAGATAACTTTCTAAAAAATAAAGAAAAAAAAACAGACTCCCTAGGACAAATAACATCAAAATAAGTAGGCGAGATAACTTTAAAAAAAAAGAAAAAAAAAAGAAAACAGACTCCCTAGGACAAATAACATCAAAATAAGTAGGCGAGATAACTTTCTAAAAAAAAAGGAAAAAAAAACATGTTTTCAAAAAGTTCTGCACCTAGCAAAAAAAAATCAGAGCTCCAGACTTCCACCTCTATCATAAAAAACAACATTAAATGAACACAGATTACTCTCATTAAAATGATTTGTGAATTTGGGACCTACGCGGGAACCTGGGAGGCCTTTCACTAAGTAGGTGTAGCCCCCCAAAGTTGCACCAAGAAGTAAAAGGTTGAAAGATGAAATAAATGATAGGGGAATATAGGTATAAAACACAGCTGATAGAGTAAGGGAATTCAGTTAGAGGTCTGAAGAGAATACACAAATTCTCTTGAGTTCACAGTTATGGGCATGATAGGACTACATAAATTCCCTTACGAGCTTAATTAAAGACCAAACGGGGCAACACAAATGCCATTATGAGTTTAGTTATGGGTGTGAAGTGACTACACAAATTCCCCTATGAGTTCAGTTAAGGGCCTGAGGGACTACACAATTTCCATTAGCAGTTAAATTAAGGACTGAAGGGACTACATAAATTCCCTTACGAGATGAGTTAAGGGGCTGAACGGACTAGACAAATTCCCTCACGAGTTCAGTTAAGGGCCTGAGGGACTACACAATTTCCCTAAGCAGTTAAATTAAGGACTGAAGGGACTACCTAAATTCCCTTACGAGATGAGTTAAGGGGCTGAACGGACTAGACAAATTCCCTCACGAGTTCAGTTAAGGGCCTGAGGGACTACACAATTTCCCTAAGCAGTTAAATTAAGGACTGAAGGGAATACCTAAATTCCCTTACGAGATGAGTTAAGGGGCTGAACGGAGTAGACAAATTCCCTCACGAGTTCAGTAGTTAAGGGCCTGAGGGACTACACAATTTCCCTTAGCAGTTAAATTAAGGACTGAAGGGACTACATAAATTCCCTTACGAGATGAGTTAAGGGGCTGAACGGACTATTCAAATTCCCTCACGAGTTCAGTTATGGGCCTCATGGGACTAAAACTCCCTCACGAGTTTAGTTAAGACCTTTACGAGTTAGATTAATTGCCTAAAGGAACAATATAAATTTCCTTTAGTGATACTGATATGGTAACGTGCAAGGTACATTAATATCACCCATCTCTCTTTGGACCCATAAAAATTATCCATTGATGAACTGAAGATGTTTTCCTTTAAGAGAATATAATGAAATAATGTTGTAGAATGCTTTTATTTTCACCCATTTCCGCCCCTTTGATCCTCGGTGGGAAAAATTACTCATCTAAAAATCTATTCATCGACATACAAACTACGAATTGTTCTTAACAGTACCTATTCATCCTACCCGTAACCCGTAATATGAATGGCACCATCCTACCTGTCCAACTTTCAATATCCTAACTGATACGACAACGTAATAACTAGCCCTTGTTTACTTTTAGGACTGTCGTGTCAATATGCCTTGATCGACTGTTACGACAGCAGTGAAAACAGGGGATCACTTACTGCAAGAATTGCTGTTAAAAAATTGCCACTATAATATTCCAAAATTACAAAATTACAGTTTCAAAATTTTTTCAGGATAAATCAAAATATATTCATCCATATGTCCGTTCAGGTAATTAGCAAAGAAGAGGGGGTATTATGGTGGATAATAATAATAATAATAATAATAATAATAATAATAAATTAATATTAGCATTCTTATTTCTAATACTATCAATATGAAGCAAAGTGATCTTTCCATCGCCCTTTGAGAAAGTCTTCTTCCGTTGGGAAGAAATGAAGGAGATAAAATTACTCCTTGACACGGAATCCTTCGCTTGAAAGGAATCCGAGGCCCGAAAGGTATTTTACAAGGAAATTGACTTCTATCTCGCTGATGTCTCGGTGTTTTAATGTCAAGGACTCTGAAAAGGGAAACGCTTCATACCTCCTGTTTTTGCACTTCTTGCGATTTCTCTCCATAACAAAGGGTGCGAGAAATGAAGAAATCCGGAAGAGGAAACAGAGACTTTACAGAAGAGCTATTTGAGAAAGGCTGTCAAAAAAAGATTCCTGGTGGAGTGAAATTCTAGGGGGGGTCAAAAGAGGATGAAAAAAAGTTAATATGGCTTCGAGGAATTGGGTGAACGGAGGAAATTGGGAGATAAAGAGAACAAGGGTGGAAGGGAATGCTAGAAGGAAAAAGGGTAGAATGGGAAAAGGCAATAAACTTAGAAGGGAGAGAAAAAATGAGGGTCTAAAAGCATTTGGCAGAGTGATGCAATTGCAGAAACGTTTAGCACGTTTGGGGACTGAAGAAACTTTCACTGGAAAGTGAGAAATAGAAGGACGTTTAGAGAGAAAAAACATTCAATGGAAAGTGAGGAAGTCAAAGAAAGTTTGGAGCGATGAGGCATGTGGAGAAAAGTTAGAAACACAGGACCAGAAAAGGCAGATTAAACATCAATTTTGAAGGAAATAATGGAAAAGTTTGCAATCAAAAGTAGAGACGCGTTTGAAACGATATTGTGAAGTGCTCTCAGGATAAGAATGATAATAACGTTTATTATGAAAAACAAATTAATAATTGCATAACCAGTAAATTTCAGGGCACCAATCACGAATACATTCAATTTATAACTAATTATTACTCTACAAAAAGTAACATAGTAATCAACTCGAATTAGTCACTAAATGCATCCAATTCGAAAACTAAATAAAGCGAAGAAAATTATAAATAAGACATAGGTGCCACCCAATAAGGATTTGGGTTAAGAAAATTCCGGTCATGTGGCCAAATGCACAGGCCGAGAAGATCATTCAGTGTACAAGTGTTACAGGGGGAACCTCATAGTTGTAATGTGGAAGAAAAGGATGCAGGAATGTAAGTAATGTGGAAGAAAAGGATGCAGGAATGTAAGTAAAGTGGGTAGAAGAGCATCTCTCTCTCTCTCTCTCTCTCTCTCTCTCTCTCTCTCTCTCTCTCTCTCTCTCTCTCTCTCTCTCTCTCTCTCTCTCTCTCTTAATAAATAAACAATATATGTATATATATATATATATATATATATATATATATATATATATATATATATATATATACAGTATAAATAATGTTCATATATATATATATATATATATATATATATATATATATATATATATGTGTGTATATATACACACACATATATATATACAGTATATATAATCGAATGGTAGTGTAAGGGTGAGCCATTAGGTTGAAACTGAGAGTAAATACAACTAACTTTATTTCAACAGATACCGAGTTTATATACAACAGGTTCAGGACAGGAAGGTCACAAAATTTTAAAAAAAAATAATTTCTGAAAAGACAGGCTTAAACAGGTTCTGTTAGCAGTGAGGTGTAGAGCGAGATATACAATACAAAAGAAAATACCCTTACAGCGTACGAGCAAGTGTGAAACACGTACGATACAGTTGACATGATATATAAATGAACAGGGACAAAAGTAAAAGCAGCTGGTGGAGAAACAGAAACCTTTGAAGTTAGTGTTGGATTACACCAGGGGGTCACCATTAAGACCGTTTTTATTTGTGGTGTTCTGGGATGTGTTAAGTGAACAGATCATAAATTTAGAGTTATGCGAGTTGTTAAATGCAGATGATTTGGTGACTACGGATGAAAATGAGAGAGAATTGCAGAGATAGTGGAGTGGCAAGAGACTATATAAAGGGGTGGCTTGAGGGTAAATGTGGAAGAGACTGAAACTATGGTGCGCAGTAAGTTAGGTAGGAACAGGATAGCCATACAAGAAATTAGAGGCGCAGTTATAAAACATGTAGAGCAATTTACATAATTGGGATCTAATATAAATCAGGAGAGAGGATGTGAGGCTGAACTTGAGAATAGGATAAAAGCAGCATAGGGAAAGTGGAGGGAGGTAGTAGGAGAGGTATGTGATAAGAAAATGGTAATCATGGAAAAGTCAAGATCTATAGCACAGTAATAAGACAAGTGTTAATGTAGAGATCAGAAACTTGGGCTTTAAGACAAAAAGAGGAAGCAAATCTTGAGAGAACAGAGATGAGAATGCCGAGGTGGATTGTGGGAATATCACTGCTTGAAAGATTGAAAAGTTACGGGAGTTAGTTAAGTGAAGGTTTCAAGGGGCTTTCAGCTATGGCATGGCGGCTCTCCAAGCCCCCCCCCCTCCCCCCACAAAAAAAAAAAAATTCTACAAAACAAATGCATTCTCCAAATTGTAGGATGCAATGAAGAGGTACGTTTTTAGCCTCATCTTGAAGATGCTCACAGTCTCAGCCGATTTAGCATTAGTAAGAAGTTTATTATAGGGACGAGGTGCACTACAAACGGATGTTCATCCTCCAAACTCCCTATAAAACCTCAGCTCCAGTAATCTATTCACTTCAGCACCATGTCTCAAAACAATGTCAGTATCTACTCTCAAGTCTACAAGCATATCCTTCATATACTGAGGCTTACCAAACTTTAATGCCTGATACACCTTAATGCACTACTTAATACACAATTCATGCTTTGACAGGAAGTCAATGCAGTTCTATTAATACAAGAATTATTCGTTCCCTCATCGATTGACCCTTTATCAGCCTCGTACCACGATTCATGATCAACCGAAGCCTCCTCAACAAGTAATTGGGAAGACCACAGTATAATGAATTACAATGGTCCAATTTACTCACTACACTGATTATGAATAAGCTTTCTCGTAGATTCTTCATCTAAGTATTTCCTCACAAATGCTATATTTCTTAAATGATAGCCAGCTATTTTCCTTGTATGGTTTACCTGATCCTTTATTAACAATTCAATGTCTAATATTACACAAAGATCCTTTGCCCACTTGCTCACTGAAATATCTATGTTATTCATGTCAGTGTTTGCATATTTAGTCTTACAAAGTCCATCCCACGGCCAACAAACAAACACTTGGTCTTGTCCTCGTTCAGTTTCAATTGCCCTAAGTCCATCCAACGTTTAATGTCCGATATGATAACACTCAGTTGTCTTTTAGCATCACATACGTTACTTAGTGATATCTGGAATTGAGCGTCATCGGCAAATAGCTTATATTTCACTCCATATATCTCAAGTACTGCTGACAAGTCCGCCGTATAAATAAAAAAAAGAATCAGCCCTAGTACACTGCCCTGAGGCCCTCCCCTCCTCAAAGGTCTCAAGTCAGAAATTTATTCTGTTATTTGTATACAAGTTCTGCCCTCAAGATAGCTCTTAAGGTATGAGATACCCATCCCCTCGACACCAATACACTCACAGTCCCGAAGCAATATGTTATGTACTACTGTATCAAAGGCAGACCTCAAGTCTAGTAGGAGCAATAATCCACATTTCCCATTATCCAGAAGTCGACACGTCACTCACCACAGAACATAACGCTGTCTCAGTGGAATAAAGACTACGGTAAGCAGCAATTAAGTGATCATTAACTTGTAATAGAAGAACACTTTCAAATACCTTTGATTGAAATGTCAAATTCAATATCAGGCGAAAAGAACCAAGGCACTGGGGGTTCAGATTCCGCTTTAATGTTGGCTTGACAATAGCTCTATTCTCAGGCTCTGGAAGCACACCATTTAAAATACTTGAATTCGCCATATTTTCTCAACATCACTAACTACTGACGCACTCACAACTTGAAACCAAAGCAATTTTTCACCCGCCATTTGTTCGTTTTCTACTACCGCCGTTTGGGCATTGTCATTAAATGTTGAAATAATTCTGTTAATTTTTGTGCCAAAAAGATTAAAAATTCATGCCTCAATTCACTATCCGAATAGTAATATTTTTACCTTCAAGAGGGGCTGCCGATGGGTCTGGCAGCCCATTGATGGTACGGATGCAGGCTAGAACCTACCAAAATCCAAGTTCAGACTCTCTATCTTCATCCTCCGTCATTTTAGGGCTAGCAGCAGCATGCAAAATGTCGTCCTCAGTTTTGCTCATTCCCTTCCGAGCTCTCATCCATAGGAGCCCCGAGTGGGTCAAGATCGTCATCGGGAAAGACCTAAGACGGGGCAATCCCCATGGACTTGCTGGGCTCTCTTTGCCCTCAGGTTGAGGTAAGGGAGGTCTGGCCGAGGATTTGGTAATACTAAACAAATCCTTCGGCTCTCTACGCTGAAGCAGAAATTCTTCCATCAGCATAGGCTTGAAGGTCTCTACTGGTCTGTGGGGGAGATGGGACTCTGCAGGAGGAGGAACCACAACGCACCGTGCTGGAAGGCGTGCCTCCCTTGGCACTACCTAAACAGGAGTAAGGCGGAATGAGTACGAACGAATAGGAGATTGACATGTCCTCTTTGGGAGGAGATTGACAAGTCCTCTTTGGGAGGAGATGGACGTACAGTATCCTCTTCCTTCTCCCTTTGGGTCTGGCCTGTAGTAGCTTGAACTGCTGGGGACTCCTCTGTGGTTCAGGAAGAACTCTCTTCGCTGGCTTTCTTGGGAGGAGAGATGGGTTTCTCCTTGCGCGGCTCCAGAGAAGTGGAGCCCACTGAACTTCTCCTAGAATCAGTAGAAGGAGAGGAGTCTGGGACGAGGGGTGACAGAGGAATCCTGGGAATGCCGCCCAAAGACTGGGAATGGGGAATGGCCCCCGTCACAGCTTGCCATACTACGTTAAATAGTGCCCGCAGCCATAGGGGGTTGCTGACTCCCGATGTGCTGGGAGGGAGGCCCTTGGGGCAGCATGGATCCCTGGGGTTTGAAACCTCCGGAGGAGTCTTAGCCCTCTTGCCCGGAGGCAAGGTCGGCACAGGCCTTCCCTTAGGAGAAGAAACTAGGCATTGTGGTGTGGGCAACAACTATCTTGGGGCAGGTTGAAGCCCACGAGACTGGAGAGGCTGATGGGAGTCCCTCCTTGCGTGAGGTTTGCCCTGGGAAAGGAAACCTCCTGCAGCCGCGGACGAGGAGACCACCGAAGCGTGATGAGAAAGTCTCACGAGAATGGAATGTGAGACTTTTCTCTGCTACGAGATACTGAAATGTTACGTGACGCTGTCATCTCATGAGACATTGATGTGATGCGCAATGCTATTCTGCCATGCAGCAAGAGATTGAACCTGAGCAATAGAACAAAAACCTGGGGGAGGAGCTTCCCTGGATTGTGAATCCAGATCGCGCGACCATAGGGAAACGTCCAGATGAAAACCCGAAGGGCCCATGTCAGAGATACCTGAAGGAAGATGGGATCACCCAGGCATCGCAACGTGTGAGACCGTAGGTTTCAAACAACGAGGAGAATGATGAAAACCCAAAGGAACTATGTTATTGTTGCCTGTTGGGAGATGGAATCCCTCGGACAACCTGTCACATGAACCCACAGGATTCGAGCGACGCGACAGATGATGAGAACCCGAAGGAACTAAGTCATCGTTGGCTGGAGGGAGATGGAATCCGTCAGGCAATATATCTCATGAACGCATAAGATTAATCAATGTGAAGGATGACGAGAACCCAAAGAAACTACACCATCATTACCTGAAGGGAGATGGAATCTCTCAGGGAACATGTCATGAGAACCCAAGGGGTTCCCATGATAAGCATTCAGAGATTCTCAGTTATGTGAGCCAGAAGATTCAGCATAATGGAGGTCAAGGGAGCCAACGGGCTCAATGTAACGAATGGTCACAAGACCCTGAAGGTTCTACGTGACAGGAGATCGAGGACTCCCTACCATGAGAGCTTGAAGGCTTAAAGTGACAAAGGGCACGAGAGCCCGAAGGCTCAGCGTAACCCTTGTTGCGAGATCCCAAGGGATCAACACAATGGGAGACCGGGATCTCCCTGTCACGAGGAACCGAAGTCTCTATGTGACGGTTGGTACGAGAACCCAAAGGTTCAGCGTAACCAAGGTTATGAGAACTCGCCAGCTTAACACAACTAGAACTTGAAGACTTTCCATGAGACGCTAAAGGGTCAACATGACTATTATGAGACACCGCAGGGACATCGTGACTAGAACCAGAAGGTTCGAAAAGACGTCTCCTAACAGCCAAAAGAAGAACACATCCCGAATAGAGAAGGGGTTACAAACTCTTCCACCCAACGATCCCCAAAGGGGAACGTCCTGCAGAGACTGCCCGAAGGGGACTCTGCCCAAGATTTGCCTCTCCCGAGGGGGAGGTTGGTTTACCCGAAGGAGAAATACGTTTACTACAACGCTCTGTCTCTCCCCTTGGAGGAGAAGCGTCATCGCAACGTTTTGCTAACTAGCGGTCTTCTCTCAAGAACGAGAGACATGGTCCTCCAAAGTGGAAACCCTGCCATGGACTCCAACACCCCTGGGGAGTCAACAAAGTCCTCGGCGTTGATCTAGGGAGACCAGAAGTCAGATCGAAGGGCTGCAGCGCCTGCGCCCAGAGAAGGAGGATCAACCTCCGTCAAGGTAGGAGAAGACCATCTCATCTCCGCACCTAATTGAAGGAGATCAAAGACAACGTCCTTAGAAAGGGGACCATCAATGCCCAGTGATGGCCAAAAAGACATGTCAGAATTAAAGCAGGCATTCCCAGGGGAAGGAACGGAGCTGACTGACTAGGGGAAGCAGCGCCATCACCTTGCCCACAAGGTTGACCTGGAGTAACACAGTCTGCGTTGCTACTAAGACGATCCTCGGATCGGCGGAGGAGCAGCTTAGGAAAGAGATCAGGGGGGTAGAAGACGACCATGATTTCTTTGACTTTGAGGAAGACCCCTAGGGAGAAGAATCACGTTTGGTCTTCTTCTTCCATCGCTCAAACCTCTCCCACTGGGATGCAGACCACTCCCTACAATCATCACAAGTGTCGTCCCCGAAACACCGGCGGCCCCAGCAAGCTGGACACAGCAGGTGAAGATATGTCTCAACGGAAGACATGAAGGTACTGCAGGAACAGCCTTCAGGACCAGGACAAGTACGTATGGGGCTACACACGCACACACAATCTGAAAAGAAAAAGAATTATAACAAAGCAAGTTGAAGGAAGGTGCCTTCGCGAGGGCGAGTAACGTTTGGATACATCACGAGTAGACAGGAACTGAGAAGGCAGGTCAGAAGGTAGGCGCGATGGAAGGTCAGGAACATGGATGTGCCCTTTGGAAGGGGGAGCATCCTCCAAAGGGGACACAGAAGAGTCAAAGGCCAAAGTCCGATGACTAGCCGCAGCATCGTCAAGAGAAGGTCCAGGAATGGGCGAAGGTTGAGGGCCAGACGACGAGGGAAAAAGAGGCTCCTCTGCGGGGAAGGCTGCGAAGACAAGGCTGAAGAGCCGTAGAAGCACCTTCTCACCGATGGTGATTGATTGATTGATTGATTGATTATCAGTTATCTGGCATCCTGACATCTAAGGTCATTGACGCCGATGATATTTGTTATAAGTAAAGATTTAAATAAATACATGGTAAATCAGTATAAAACAACAAAATCAAAAACATCCTTATAGCAGTTAAATAGTTTTCAAAAGACCTGCTTCTGGAATAAATTTAAAAATACACCTACAGTAGTATGGTATGACACATCATGTCCGAGAATCTTGGCAAGGATGAACCTGTCATCCTTAACTTGAGCCTCCAACAGGTGTCTATTTCTTTCAGTACTATAAGTGGAGCATTCGATCAACAAATGTCTCAGTCAAGGGTACTAAACAGTCGGCGCAATATGATTGGTGTTGGCCATTTAGCAGAAACTCATGTGTCAACCAAGTGTGACCAATGCGGAGACGACAAAGAGACGTCTCCCACTTTCAGGGTATAATGTTATACCTCAAGAAGATACAACATTTGTTATTTCTCTCATTTTATTACCATCTAGACTAACCCAGTGCTGTTACATATTATTATAAAACAATTTCTTGATGGTAGGTAGGATATCAATACTGTACAGGGAATGGGATACCTTCTTGGTAGCAGCTCGAATGCAGCATTCTTTGCCAATAAATCTGCCTTCTCATTCCCAGACACACCTACATGTGCTAGAACCCAACAAAATCGAACTGTTATACCGCTCAGTCCAATAACAAAAAGCCATTCTAAAATCTTTAAAACTAAAGTGTTACCAGAATTAAAATCTTCTAAAGCTTGAAGGACACTCCTTGCATCACTGAAAATAGTAAAATCAACTTTCTTTTCCAAATCTATTTTCTCAATAGCGGTCAGTAGCCTATGCCATACGGTTCGGCAGTAAATATGGAAGCTATTAGAAGAAGTGCACCTCTACAATTAAAACGATTACTATGTATTCAAAATCCAACGTTAGCATCGGATTTTGAGCCATTAGTATATATAAAAGTTGATTCCCTATATTCTACATGTTCCATAAAAAAAGGTCTGGCTTCTAAGTCAGTCATATTCTTTTTAACACCAATAAAATATTTACAAAAAGATATCTCAGGTAATTTCCACAGAGGGGTTGATGATCTCTTAAATGGAATCACCTTACTTCTAATTTTGTCAAAACTGTTCAATAATTGTTTCACCTGGAAACCACGAGGTTGAGGAGATTTAGGCTGCATCTTAAAATATGTTGAGTGCCTTACAAGGCTTGCAGTCTGGAAGACTAAAGAATTAGGGAGTCTTCGCAACCTAAACCAATACCGAACAATAGAAGACTTTCAGTAAAGGTCTAAAGGTAACTGTCCAGCGTCAACTAGTGGGCTTGGGATACACAAAGTTCTAAAGGGTCATGTGGCCAATCTGATACCAGTATGGTGTATACAATCTAAAATCTTTAGTCAACTCGGGGTAGCTGAGGAGCATATTTCACACCCATAACTAATTTTTGAAAAAATTAAGGCCTTGTATAATTTCAAAATAGTTCTGCGGTCTGCTCCCACGAAGTATGCGACAAGACTTTTAAAAGATTCAGAGCTTCAAGACACTTAACTTTTAAAGCTTCCAAGTGAGGAGCCCATGTAAGCCTACAATCAAATATCAATCCTAAAAATCTAGCTTCGCTTACACATGGGATCTGTTGAACTTTGATGTATATATCCAGGTCTAGATGTGTTCCCCGAATACAACACACAAAAAATAAGTACCGGTATAAGTCTTTTCTTTAACATAATGGATGCTATTCACAATTTATGCAAAAAACTAGGCCAACTTGATGAGTACTATTTCAATAAACATCATTAAGAAATGTCTAAATTGTTTTCACTGCATCATTGTTGAGAATCTACTCATTGCTGGATCACTATACAGTACTGTACCAAGTTTACAGAATGTTTATAAGGTAGAGGAATGTTCACATCACTCCAACAATTTTCTGGGGTAACAGGATACAGAATATGTTTGCTATAGCTTTGATACTGGTATCCACTGTCTAGGCTAAGTAACAACAGTTTTTGTCTATAACAGTCGAATGTCTGCAAAATGCTTCTCTACTTGATTGCAATTCTATTTGCCATCTCCAAGCCCTACAGGGAGTAGGGCATGCTGCAAAAAAAAAAAAAAAAAAAAGAATATAATGAGACAAGGTTGAAGGACCAAAATATAAAAAAACTAACATTCTAATAAAAAAAAATAAAACTACAAGATATAAAAAAATAATTTGTATTTTCCCATCTATAACTTTAATTTCTCCATAGGCAGTGGAGAACTCTCCGTGTGAGGGGAAACTTCCTCCGAAAGGTGGAAGAGAGGAAGCCACTTCCACACGCGACTCCCTTGGCAGGGGTGAAGAAGGAGTGTCTCCAATGGAAAATGCAGGAGGTGCAGGCCTCGATGGTCTAACAGGAGTCAGCTTTACCCTCGAGGAAGTGACCGCATCTGAGATTCCTCTCTTCCTCTTCAGGGGAGCAGAAGAAGCCGTGGTTCTTTGCAGTAGGTCTGCTGGAGCTGTAGGATACTCCAAGAGCTGGCAGACAGATCAGGCTTGAAGGCTTGCACCGCTTCTCTGACCATAGCTTTGAACCACGGCTGCTGACGGACTGACGCACCAAAGGTTCCCTACGAGGAGTCTCTGCTGTTGATGGGTTCGCCTTAGAGGAAGGCAGCTTTGGGATCCTGGACCCATCTGTGGAGGCCCCTTCCCCTTTCCCCGGCCGTCGTTCTGTAATGCGTTTGTAGGGAGGGGAATGAGGCGATGGTGACCCTCTCAATTCGATGCTCCCTTGGAGCCTGTAGAACCTGCTCATGGCCATGGCGCAAGTGCGCCAGTGAGTGCTGGCACATTGGCGAACGCTGACGCATTGGCGAGCACTGACGTATTGGCGAGCGCTGGCGGGGCAGAGAGTGCTGACACGCAGGAGAGCGCTGACACGCAGGAGAGCGCTGGCAAGCAGGAGAGCACTGGCGTGCAGCAAGGCACAGCGCAGGATACTGGTGCACATATTCAAGAAAATGAGCAGGATAGCCCGGGCCCAAGAGAGCGCAGCCACGCAGTACTGCGCTGCGCAGGAAGATGATGGTGCGCAGTTCTCGGTGAATATGCCCGAGAGTGCTGGCACGTAGGTGAATGCTGTCGAGCTGGAGAGTGCTGGCAAGCTGGAGGGTGCTGATGAGCTAGAAAGACCTCTAGCACAGGAGAGCGCTGATGCGCAGTGGAGCGCTGGCGTGCAGGAGAGTAGTGACGTATAGGAGAGCGTTGGCGAGCCGCAGACCGAGGCTGCACATGAGAGCGCTGATTTCTCTGGGAGCGCTGTTGTGCAGGAGAGCGCTGACGAGCTTGAACTAGAGCGCATTTGCACTGGTAAGCGTAGGTTGGCTGGTGAGCGCTGGCGAGCTGGCAAATACTGCTCTTTGGCACGGCAAGGCTGCGCTAGAGAGCGCTGGCGATCGAGAGATCGCTTGGGCATTGGAAGGCGCTGAGGACAACCAGGAAAACACTGGCGATCTCACGAACATCGAAGCGCTGAAGAGCAAAGATGCTCAGGAAAGCGTTAGAGAGCAGGCTGGTGCGGACGTGCTGTTGGAAAGCGCTGGTGCCCTGCAGGGCACTGGCGAGCTGGAGAGCGTTGGCGCACAGCTGAAAGCTTTGGAGGAACATCCATAGGATGAACATGAGACAGAAACGGTGATGGCAAGTCAGCAGGTCAGCTGGAATGTCAAAACAGGGATGTGCGCTTTGGAGGGGTGAACATCCTCCGATGGGGATCGTGAATGATCAGCAAAAGAATCCAGGGCCGAAGACCGACGACTAGCGGCAGCTTCGTCAGGAGAAGGACCTGGGACAGGCAAGGGCCAGAAGACGACTGAAGTGGAGGTCCCTCTTTGGGGGACGGCTGCAAAGACGAGGCTGAAGAGCCAAAGAGGCGCCTTTTCACCGATGGTGAAGAGCCACCTATAAGGCGAAGTGGAGGACGAGCTCTGCTAAGGAGATGCCCTCTAGGGGCCATTGGATCAGCAAGCTGATCTTGAGCAGCAGTCCTCAGAAGAGGAGTCTCTATGAGAGAACTCCCCTGAGGGGAAGAAATACTCGCAGGAGACTGAAGATACTTAGTTTCCCCCTCGAATCATGAACAGAAACGGGGGGAAACGTAGTCAGCACCAACAGCTGGAGAGTCTGGAGGGGCAGGGGCATCGTCAGCATCCACAGAGGACACCTCTAACACCACAACATCAAAGAGAGACAGAGGATCCACCTCCGAAGTCGACGACGACTGCACACTTGCCCCACAGAGGATAAGACTGCACACTTGCCCCACAGAGGATAAGTTGCAGCAAGGAGTCCTGCGAGGGCGGACCTGGAAGCCCCAAGGACGACCACACCTGTAACACAGAAGACATAGTCAAGGCTTCACCCGGGAGGAGAGATAGGGCCACTTCGCTAGGAGAAGCAACACCATCTCTCGAGGACCAGGGTTGGCCAAAAATTAAAAGGTCTGCGCTACTGTTCAATGGTTTCTCGGAAGAGGCCAAACAAGCAGGAGCTTTGGAGGAGGTCTGGAGGCGGAAGAGGAGGTCTTGAGTTTTTTACCTTCGAAGGAGAAATATCTCACTTAGACTTCTTCCGCCATCGCCTAAACCTCTCCCACTGGGAAGCAGACCACTCCCGACACTCATTACACTTGTTAGCACTATCACACCGTTGACCTCTGCAGGCGAGACAAAAGGTGTGGCGGTCGATGTCCACAGCCTTCAAGTCCAGGGCAGGATCGCATGGTCGGCAGAAGTCAACACAAACACACACACTATTAAAAAGAAAGCACAAACAAAAAGCATTAATGGCAGTCCAATATGACAAATTCGAAGATAATTTGTATTTTTCCTAAATACAAACCACGCTATTTACAAAGGGTGACTTATCCCTTAGGAAGGGTGGAAAGTCCCCAGCCATACTGGCTTTGGCTTTACCCGGGACTCAGAATCCGAGTGAGTCGCACTCGAGAAAAGGAGTCCCTGCACCTCACAAGTTCCTTGCTCCGCAAGGAACCATGTGGCCTACGTCAGCTTGTGTGTGAAGGAAGAAGTTTGACCCGTCCTAGGCAGTTGACCTGGAGTTCCAGAAGGAACTCTGGGTTAGGACGTTCCCAATACCACCTCGTCAGGGTATGGGGGACGCGACAGTATTGACTCAATACTCGGAACACAAGGAAGCATGGTTTACCTGCAGAGGTTCGAGGTCAGCTATGCAGAGACCGGGATGCTGCTTCCCCGTAGAGGGGATGATGAAGAAAGAAGTAAGGGCCAGACATACTTCTTTCGTTCATGCAGACTAAAACCTGATAACAATGCCCTCAACCTTCTGCTACCTGTCCAAAAAGGAGCCTGAGGTTAGACCAGCTGTTGTGTAGCCACCACAGAGTGATAGAAAACGTATCGAGACTCCTGTGGGTCACGCCCTGCAGGAAGCGGGCTGCGAAGGTCATTAGACGCTTCCAGACTCCAGCTTGTAGCACCTGCGTCACATAGTAGTATTACTCGAAGGCGAGGGACGTTGCGATGTATCCAACATCGTGTTATAGGGCGACGTGACGGGGGAGGGTCTGAAGACAGGTCGAGATAAATGTCCTTGAGTCCGGGCTGAAGAGGTATACTGGTGACTCTCCCCCCATGTCCTCCTTGTGCTCCCAAATCGGCTGCAACTGAGGACAAACTGCAGCTGTTCCCAGCTCTAACCTCTCGATTCCTTACTGGCAAGAAAGAGAAGGTCTTGGGACATCAGACACAGAATGGAGACTCGAAATCTTGAATGAATCGGACCGAAGGGCCGGGACCCTCAGATTCTGAGTCTAGCCAACAACTCAGGAGCGAGCCTGAATGTTGCCTTCCCCTCTTCCTTAGAAAGGGGGGAGTAGTAAGAGACCAAGAAGATTGCTTACACACTGGCCGTGGCCAGAGTGAGCAGAAGACCCAAGGCGGAATACAATCCGAGGCCTGTCGTAAAAGGGTCTTGAGAAGATCTCTTAAAGGACTAAAAGTCCGAGCCATGCTCCAAGTTGGAGGTCTTCCTCCGACTAGGGCAGGGACGATCGTAGCTTCGCATGAGCGAGGATAGATCCAGCGGGCAGGAAAAAGTTATTCCTTTAAGCCTGAAGGTCAGGGAAAGGCTGAGCGACAGGCTTCATTGCCGAGAGCGGAAAGGAGTTTCCTCCCGCCGAAAGGCAATAAGACCGTTATCGCTGGAGAAGAGGCCTCAAGGGAAGAGGTATATCTCCCACGGCACCAACCACCTTAGACTCTTCACTTTGCCTGGGAGACCCCTGTGGATGACTATCGCAGATGACGCGACCTCCGTACCGCGACTGTAGCGGGTTGTCTCTTCTAGAGGAGGAAGCGTAGTGTGGTTGCTTGAGTAGTCTGCGCCGTGGGAGAAGCTCTCCCGGGAGTTCCATCAGGGGAAGCAGAGGGTCCAGAAACCGTTCTGCGCATAGTCCCAGTGGAGCTCTCCCATTGAAAGGTTGACAGACAACCTCGTCTTGTTGAGACCCATTGTCCACAGACAAAAAGGAGGGAAGACGCAGGCGTCGAAGTTGTCCCACCATCACCGGAATGCATCTTGCCAGAGTCTCAGGGTCTGAGACTGGGGGGGAAGACTAGCGGAAGCTTGAGGTTCCAATCTGTCGCGATCAGGTCCCCCAGACCAGCACTTGCTGGTTACCCAAGGTCAAAGACCCCCAGGTACACTCTCTCTATGAGGCTCTGCTCGGACAGTCTGAGAGAAACATTCCCCTGCCTGGAATGAGAGAGCCGATGGTGGTATTGAGAGAATCTCAATCATCCCGGTATCTCTACTGCAAGATGTGAAGGTGTGAAAATGCATCCCCTGCTGGTTAGAATGAAGTCGACGCGCAACGGGGCGACTCGGCAGGAGCTGTAGGATCTGAAGAGGGGCCAAACTAAGGCCCCTAAGCCTGCCTGAATGATGGAGAGGTATCCTTCAGGTCTTGACCATAGGCCTGGACCAGAACATCCCCCCCCCCTTTCCTTTGACGAGTCCGAGAACCGCATCAAGAATGTGGGGAAAGGACGAGAATATCCACTACCATCAAGAGGCTCCATAGGTCAACACCCATTGCAGGTCTAATAGTTCCGCTGGTCCCATAGGGCCAGGGAGTCCGGTTAAACATTGCCTGAGGCCACCGGAACTTGGATCGCCCCACATGGAACTTATCCTGAGGCGACCGTTCGGACTATAGATGGGTCAATGAGGAAAGAAGTTTTAGGAAACGTTCCAAGGTAGGGCTGAAAGCTCTGCTTGACTGAGAACAGGTACTGCGACTCTCCTCAGTCTTGCCACAGTCAACCGAAAGGAAGGCTCGGAGGATGTGGTAACAGAATCTGGCGTCCCCAGGTGGTCACCCATCCAAGTACCGACGTTGCTTAACCTCGCTGGACGGACGAGAAGCGGGGTTTCCAATGTGGTAAGGCGGTTGACTCAATATCATGGCCAGAAACTCCAGATGTTGAGGCAGAGGAAGAGAAGGCTCCAAGCAAAATACCATGAGCCCACACTCATGGTAAGCATCCGGAAGCTTGTCCCGGCACTGAAGAAGGTCGAAACCCGAGCCTACCGGAGTTGACCAGCCCTCCAAACAGCAGAGGAGGCGGAAGCCTGCACCTGAGCGGCCAAGAGGAAGGCAGGGAGAGTTCTCTGGGAAAACAAACCTGCTATGCCACGGCGGGATAGCCACACTGCATCATAAGCAGGAATACTTGCAGTCTAGGCTGAATTCGACGAGCACTCTGGAAGATGGATGGAATGGAAACTGAAAGTACCCGTCCTTCCGATCCAGGGTTTAAGGAGTCCTGTCGCCTCGTTACCAGTCTGATCGATTCTGCTGGTCTACGCTGGCCGAAGTTTGTTCGACAAACTTGATCAAGGCTGAGAGGTCGACTATGGACATCCCCTCTCAGATCCTTCCTTACAAGAAAGGATCGACTGAGGGGGCCGGGGGTGAAGCCGTCGATGATCCTAAGGAAGACCTTCGCCTAAGGTATGGATCATTCTGCCCAACCGGGCAACTCTGCTGACGCTATGGCATAGAGGTTCAGAGACACTGAATTCGCTGACAGAGACGGCAGGCGCGATATCCTTGGCTACTCACAGAGATTGTGCGGGAATGGGCATCGGGAAGCTGTCATTCGGATGAGTAACCTTAAGCATCCTCCCAGCGAAAAACCTGCAATCCTAGAGTTCATGAACTCCTTTTAGGACTATGCCCCCCCGGGGGAGTCTCCCGTGCCATCTGTTCCTGACAGGAGGAAACTGCAATTGGACACCTGTCCCAGTTGTCGTAGCCGATAACTTAGGCCGACGTGGTTGAAAGAAAAGGGCACTGGAGCCCTGCAGAGTCTGGAAGAAAGCGCCTTGGAGGAGTGAAACCGGATGTCGATTTACTCCGCACAGCAGCTGTCTAAGTCTCTGTCCTTGGGCACAAACAAACTCTTCTCAAGGATGGAAGGGTGTCTGAGGTCGTCGACCTCCACAGATGAGACACCCGAAGGAAGCCCTCAGTCAGCGCGTCCAGATGGTACAACATCGAGCTTGTCCGCAAGTTAGATACTTAACGACGAAAGGCCAAGGTGCTGAGCTCGAGAGGAGGAAAGTACCCTTGATCTTCCTGTAGCTTCCTTGAACCAAACCTCGGGCCGTAACCGAGGAGGGAAAGAACCTGGTAAGCTCCCAGAGGAAGAGGTAAGCAGTCACCCCTTGTCCGATGGAGAAATCTCGAACGGAAAGCCCCCCGCCAAAAATCCTTCCAGGGAATGACGGGGAAGGGCTAACCCAGGTTCAGGAATAGAGGAGTGTTGCTCAGATCTCCATTAAGTTTCTCCTATTCTTGCAAGTGCCATGCTCTGTGTTTACGGGGTGAGGCAGTGTTCTGGAAATACGCTCCAGAAGAACTCGCCAGGCTGGTCATGCTGCGAAAACCCCATTGGGAATCGTGGTCGCAATTGCCCTGGAGCTCGCGCGACGGGAATTCCTGGTGGTCGGCGAGCGATAACCCATAGACGAGCAATGGATACTGCAAGAAATAAGCCGACATTTGTGCGAAGAAACACTGTAGGTTCGCGCGACGGAACACCATCCGTCCGCGCGATGGAAAAACCGTTGGTTCGCACGTGGACGAACATTGGAGAGCATGAGCGTAGACGTGCAGGCACGTGGGCGTGTGGGCGCGCAGGCGAGTGGTCGTGCGGTTGCACGGCGAGCGGTCGCGCGGTTGCACGGGCGAGCGGTCGCGCGGTTGCACGGGCGAGCGGTCGCGCGGTTGCACGGGCGAGCGGTCGCGCGGTTGCACGGGCGAGCGGTCGCGCGGTTGCACGGGCGCGCAAGCGAGCGGTCGTGAGGGTGGGCAGGTGGATGAAAGCGAGTCCGAGGCGGCGAACGCAAGCGTTAGCGCGATGGCGAGGAAACGCGCTGCCGCGTGGGCAAGGAGGACCGCTGGCGATATGGATCAACAAGCGATCGGTGGTGAGCTGGTGAGCGCTAACGCGCAGGTTGGCGATGGCGCGTTGTGTTATGCCGACGCGATGGTCGAGCAGTATGCGCAGGTGAGCGATCGTGCGTTGGCGAGCAGTATGCGAAGGTGAGCGATCGTGCGTTGGCGAGCAGTATGCGAAGGTGAGCGATCGTGCGTTGGCGAGCAGTATGCGAAGGTGAGCGATCGCGAGCAGTGATCAGCATGCGCCGGGTCGTGCGATGGTGATCAATATGCGCAGGGTCGCGTGATGGTGATCAGCATGCCAGGGTCGCGCGATGGCGATCAGCATGCGCAGGTGGGCGGTCGCGCGATGGCGAACAGCATCTGCAGGTGGGCGATCACGCGATGGCGAACAGCATAGGCAGTTGAGGGTCGCGCGATGGTGATCAGCATGCGCAGGGTCGAGCGATGGTAATCAGCCTCCGCAGGTGTGCGGTCGCGCGATGGCGATCAGCATCCGCAGTTGGGGGTCGCGCGATGGCGATCAGCATCCGCAGTTGGGGGTCGCGCGATGGCGATCAGCATCCGCAGTTGGGGGTCGCGCGATGGCGATCAGCATCCGCAGTTGGGGGTCGAGCGATGGCGATCAGCATCCGCAGTTGGGGGTCGCGCGATGGCAATCAGCATCCGCAGTTGGGGGTCGTGCGATGGCAATCAGCATCCGCTGTTGAGGGTCGCGCGAGTGCGATCAGCATGCGCAGGTGAGCTAGTAGCTGGCGAACCATGTTCCTTCAGAAGTGTTGGAGAACGTTGGCGTGCCGGCTGTAACACATGTGGGCGATCCGGAGATCGCTGGCGAGCTGATGATCGCTGGCGAGCTGATGATCGCTTGACCCCGACCTGAACCGAAGTTCTAGATCGCAAGGGCGAACGTGGGCGCACAGGGCGCGTAACAGGAACCAACAGGAACCGCAGGGATGATCATCTTGAAAGCGCTGACGAACAGAAGAGCGCTGATGAGCAGAAGAGCGCCTGTGTGCTCACACTGAGCAGGAGCAGGAGAGAACACAGCAGAAGGGCGTGCAGGGAAACCATGACACGCAAGGGAAGAACCCCAGTGGGGGCAACCCTTTGCCCCGAAGGGATCGTTGTCCGCCGGGAGACTGATGTCCGTCGGAAGACCGCTGTCCGTCGGGAAGACCGTTGTCCGTCGGGAAGACCGTTGCCCGTCGGAAGACGAGATCAGACTGCTGTCCATCTGCACCAAGGCGGAAGATCGAGAAAAAGGAGTTGTAGGCTGCAAACGGAGATCGAAAAAGGCGCCTCAAGCACCCTTATAGGGAGATGAGAGGCCCTTACGACGAGGCGGACGGTGGGCCTTACGGCGAGGGAGGCCAACAGCAACAGCAACAGGAGAAACCTCCAAAGAGGAGTCTCTATGAGTGTACTCTCTCGCGAACGAAAGAGAAACACTTCGTGGAAGAGACTGGTCAGCCAGTGACCTAAAAGGAGCAATCCTCCGAAGAGGAGCTCCTGCAGTTGCCCAGCCCCTTGAGCGAAACTGCAGGTGCGACCGCTCAGCACCAAGAGCATAGTCGCACGAGAAAAAGGCAAGAGAAGAACCCCCCAAAAGGGGAAAAACTCAAGCCTGGACAGGAAAAACTTCCCTCGGAAGGAAAGTTACCCGCCCAAGGATGCAAGCCTCCTGAGAGTTCTAAAATGAACTGGAGAGCTGTCCGTCGTCACGGGAGTACTACCAGTAGAAGGAGACACGCCCCTGACGAAAATACAAGGGGGGAGGCAGCAACAGCCGAATCCCCAGGACTCAACCAGACAGCTCACACCGTTGCTATATTACAGAAACGAACTAGATCGGTAACTGTAAAAAATAAAACAAATAATATTAGTACACATTCATTCCCCCGGGAAGGCTCCGAAGAGGAATCCCGAGGGAAAGGAACAAGAATTACACAACAGGCACGTGCCCTCACAACCACTTACACTCGCGAAAGGAGAGCTGTAACCAAAACAGAAATATAACAATTATAATTATGTAACTATGTAATTATGAAATTTAAAAATGAATGAACACTAAAGAAAGAAAGAAAACCCCGAAAGGAATCGTTCTACAAGCTGAAAAACAAAAAACAACTACAATTAGATTCATAACTAATTGAGACAAACGTACGGCGTAGCAACCCCCCACACGGATAGGAAGCTAGGCTACAAGGCCGTAGTAACACGTAGTAAAAGGGTGAACGACCTCAAGAGAGAGAGAGAGAGAGGGAAAGACTTAAGTCAAACTCGATCGCCACCCATAAAATTACGCCGTGGTGGCCTAACTGCCGAGGGCTCCACGTAGATATCGTACACTACACACACAAATCTGAAAAGGAAACTTACTCATTTCTATACTCAAATATATATACAAACATGAAAACATGTTTACATATATATTGAGTAAATGAAAAGTAAGCGATTAAGTAAAGACAAAACAAACAATGGCTGCCAAGCGAGGACCAAGACAGAGACGTCTGTCACAGTCCGAGCCAAAAGTGAAAGTGAGTATTCACCTGTGTGTGAGGGGGAGGAGGGGTAGCTAGCTACCACTCCCCTACCCCCCCGCTAACTAGCGCGGGGGTAATACACCCTCGTTAAATTCTAATGGCTTGCCATTTCAGCTACGCTAAAAGTAATACCCTTTGTAAATAGCGTGGTTTGTATTTCGGTTACGGAACAAACAATTAATTTGGTGAGGATGAAGAACGGCGATGACCGTTCACCATCCAAGCCAAAAGAAAAGTGAGCTAATTCACCGGTGTGTGAGCGGAAGCGGTAGCAAACTATCCCCCCTACCCCCACTAACTAGCGGAATGGGTAGTTAAAACTCGTTAAATTTCAATGGCTCGTTATTTCAGCTTTACCGAAAGTAATACCCTTAAATAAATAGCATAGACTTGCATTCCAGTTACGGAACAAACTCTTATTCTGTATATAGCTTTGAATGGAAATAACTCCCAACTGCGATCCCTTCTCCAATTCATCTATGCAGGCAGTAATGACGAATGTGGAAATATCCACGCCATTTAATTAAAAATAAAAAAAATAAATCACCGATGGTGAAGGGCCACCTCTAAGGCGAGGCTGCGGGCGAGTTCTGCGAGATCAATGATGCCCTCTGATGGCTGGTGGATCAGCAAGCTAACCTTTAGAAGCAGCAGTCTTCCACACAGTAGTCTCTATGAGTGAACTCCTCCGAGGAGAAGAAACACTTGCAGGAGAAACAGACGAACGACTTAGCTTCCCCCACGAAGAATGATCAGTCGGCAGCAACAGCTAAAGAGCCTGGGGCAGGGGTGTCAGCAGCAGCAGCAGAAGATGCCTCAGACACCACAATGTCGACACACAACAGAGGATCCACCTCTGAAGTCAACGAAGGCTGCACACTAGCACCACGGATGATGAACTACAGAAAGGAGTCATTGGAGGGCAGACCCGGCAGCCCCATGGACGACCACACCTGAACAAAAAGAGAGGTGTGATTGACCATCAATTAAAGGGCCTACTGTACCAACCGTGTGTCACACAATTGTACATAATTCCTATTGTATATATTATGCTTGTATCTGCGCTCTTCCCTCGCACTAAAAAGAACCTGAATGATCATGTCTCCGGTTTTGCTCTGAACTTTGTCTGTCCCTCGAACATGCCATGTCCTGTTGCCTTGAGGTTTTGTATATAAAGAAGAGTGTTCCTTAATATATAACTCAGTCGTTTCCAACCTGCCTTTGAGTCACAACCTTCCCCCTCCTTCGTCACATTGGTGACCCCGGAGTGACTCGCTCCTCCCGCCTCCCCATCCCCCCTACACCTCTCACCGTTACTATGACGCCGTCAACGCATACCTTCTGCAGCAGTACTCACCGTCACCAGCCGCCCGTATAGCAACGCCTTTTCAGCTCTCTCAACAACCGTTGGGGGATCAAAGGGCTTCGCTCACCCTCGGGAAAATGACCAGTATCACTCGCCTGCAACCTGCCGCGGACGGCTCTCCTCGTGATGTGAACCCACTTCATGACTTTCAAATCTCCATCAACGCCTCCACTCGTGACAAAGAGGACATCTATTCAACTTCAACCGAAGCTGCCATGAATGCCGTAGGACACACACGCCTATGAATGCCGTAGGACACACTCGCCTATGAATGCCGTAGGACACACACGCCTATGAACGCCGTAGGCCTATGAATGCCGTAGGATATACTCGCCTATGAATGCCGTAGGCCTATGAATGCCGTAGGACACACACGCCTATGAATGCCGTAGGACACACTCGCCTACCCCGTGACGAGCCGGAGCAGCAACACAGCCAACCATCATCCACCACTCGCTCGCACCCCAACCAACGACTTCTACAGCCACTCACTGCTGCTCATCGGTGCAGTTGTTACTATTACCTCTCCAGATTCAGGGCACCTATTTAACATGTTCAGTATGTCATTTTTAGAGGGGGAGCCATGTACCAACCGTGTGTCACACAATTGTACATAATTCCTATTGTATATATTATGCTTGTATCTGCGCTCTTCCCTCGCACTAAAAAGAACCTGAATGATCATGTCTCCGGTTTTGCTCTGAACTTTGTCTGTCCCTCGAACATGCCATGTCCTGTTGCCTTGAGGTTTTGTATATAAAGAAGAGTGTTCCTTAATATATAACTCAGTCGTTTCCAACCTGCCTTTGAGTCCACAAATCCTCTCTCAGCTCGTCACACTACACTACTACTCGACAGTTTCTCAGAAAAGACCGAGTGAGCAGGAGCTTTGGAGGAAGGTCAGGAAGTGGAAGAAGCCTTGGGATTTTTAACCCTTTTGAAGAGACCTTTGAAGGAGAAATATCCCGCTTTGACTTCTTCCATCGACGCCCAAACCTTTCCCACTGGGGGGCAGACCACTCCTTACACTCACTATAATTATTTTCACTATCACACCGTTGACCTCTGTAGGCGGGACAAAGGGTGTGCTAATCGGTGTCCACAGCCGATATGAAGGTACCGCAAGGCCGGTCTAAGTCCTGGGCAGGTACGAATGGTCGGCAGAGGTCAACGCAAACACACTATTAAAGAGAAAGCACAAACAAAAAGCATTAATGGCAGTCCAAAATATAACTTGGTGCGGATGAAGAACGGCAATGACCGTTCACCATCAGAGCCAAAAGTAAAGAGAGCTAAATAACAAGTGAGTGAGTGGGAGCAGTAGCAAGCTAACCCCCTATCCCCGCTAACCTGCGGAATAGGTAGTTAACCCTCGCTTACTTTTAATGGCTTGTCTTTTGTTTCGCCGTAAGTAATACCCTTAATAAATAGCGTAGGTTTGTATTCCAGTTACGGAACAAAGAAAGTTTATGGGAAAGCGAGATGGGAAGACTTCAATCTACCAAGCCAAAACCAAGTGACAATGCACTGGGTGAGTGCATGAGCAGGGAGGCTGGTCTTACCCCTTGCTACCTGGTGGGAAGTTGTTAATATCACAGGTTAAAAGTTTATGGCTAGATTCCAGCTACACCGGAACTGATATCCCATAGTAAAGAGCTAAGGGTTTGTGTTTGAGCAGGAACAAAAGAAGAATAACAACAAAAATCATAACATGATTTGCCTTAAAGCAAACAACAAGAGTTAACTAATGTAATAATGCTTACAATAAGTTGACACCACATTATCCTTTAATAAATCACAATGCAACACACATTACTGTATGAGCAACTATGCAAAGCCCCTTTCTCCATACCTTACCTGCCAGCTTACTTTAGTAGTGATGGCCTGACAGAATCAGCTGGCTGCTTTAGCTCTTGCATCACGTTTCTTACCAGACCGTTACACGCATGGGCACCTGCAATACAACAAATGACATTCAGAACCAAGTTGCAAAATAACAAATTTTCAAAATAATATGACAAATTTGAAAGTAATTTGTTTTCTTCCCCACTATACAAACCTGGAGTTCTTTACTATGAATTTATATTTTGGCAAAAGCTGAAAACTAGCCGTAAAACTTTTTAGTGAGGTATAATGGCCCGCAACCGGTTAGCATTTGTAGCAGGGGATAGAATCACCACCCCACTCACACACACACACATACCAGTAAAATGACATAGCATTTTATTGCAGGCAGGAATTTCTTCTGGGGAAATAGGTGATGGCAGGACAAGTATGAGTGAAGAGCTCAAGGTTTATTTAGTTAGGAAAAATACAAATTACAGTACTTTGTCATTTGTTCCAACAGCTAATACAAACCGTTTGGCTCTTTACTGTGAAGACATCCTTAGGAGGGTGGAAGTCCCAACTGGCTGGTGACATGACACGGAGTGTGACTCTGCTTTGCTTCGCACGAGCTTAACAGAATATGAGTGAAAGCTAACAGCTTGGGCAATTTTGTGTGATGTGCGAGAACTAAGCATTATGTCTTATTCAGGTAAGGATTCTTGGAGTAATAAACTTTGCTAACTTAACCTTCATGTTACCCAACTCCCCTCACAGGGAAGAAGGGGACATACCAAATATATTTCTTATATCAGGTTACACAAGGGCTATGGTTCTTATCTGCGACGGAGGAGGTCAACTAGTAGAGTTCTGTATGTGCTGTACCCCAAGAGATGGGAAGATGAAGAACGAAAAGGCCAGACATCTGATCATTCATCCCAGACTAATGTCTGCTCTCGACCAACTGCTCCTTGTACTGCAAGGGAGCTGAGATATCTTAAACATGTTGTGCAGCCAACACAGAACCTATGGAGAAGGTATCCATGTTAATTTAGGTAGTGGGCTGTGAAGGTCATCTGACACTTCCACACCGCAGCTTGAAGTATTTGCACCACAGAGTAGTTTATTTCTAAATGTTATGGACATGTCCATGCCCCTAACATCATGAGCCCTGGGTCTACGACCTTGAGGATTATATGTGAAAATTCAAGGCCCGATTGATGACGTGTTGAATCCAGGAAGAGATTGTATTCCCAGTAAATCTCCTCTTGACCCTGCCCATACTCACAAACAGTTTGTTGACATGTGGGCGACCTCCCATGGTTCGTTTAAGATAACTCCTCAGAGCCTTCACCGGGCATAGTAACAGTTGATCTGGGTCATCCATCAATTACAGAATGGAGACTCTCAATGCAGAGGGGCCCGAATCTAGGATACGTTCCAGCCGAATTTTTTGTCTTAGCATCAAACTCAGGGACAAAGTTGAGCGTTACCTGACCCCTTCCCTTTCCATGGGTAACATTGTAGGGCAAACCATGCAACTTGCCGACTCTTTTAGCAGAGGCCAGTGCGAGAAGGAAGACCGTTTTAAGCATCAAGTCACTATCTGATGACCAACGTAACAGTCCATAAGGTGCTACTTTCAGAGATCGTAATACAAGAACAACATTCCAAGGAGGTGGTCTGACTTCCAGCTAAGGGCAGGTATGCTCAAAACCCCGTATGAGGAGGGACAATTCATTAAAGGAGGAAATGTTAACTTCATTCAGTCTAAAGGTGAGGCTTAACACTGGGTGGTAACATTTCACCAACAAGACCAAGCAAAGATTTTCCTACCAAAGGTATAAAAAGAACTCCATTATCACTGCGATAGTGGCATCCATGACATTAACCACAAAAGATTCCCCACTTTGCCTGATATACAGCAGAAGATGAATCCCAGAGATATCTAAACATCCCTTTCGCTACTGCTTGCAAAAAGCCTCTCGACGATAGGCTACTGCCTTGTGGTAAATCTTTGCATGTGGTTGGTTGAGTAGATCTGGAAGTGGAGGGAGCTCCCTCAGCACCTCTGTGAGCAGATGTAGGTCTGGAAATCATTCTGCATGTTGCCACATTAGAGCTGTGAGAGTCATCGAAAGATCTATTGATGGCCCATTTTGTTCAGAAACCTCCTTACTAGGCAGAAGAGGGAGAATGCATAAACATCAAGATTGCTCCACTCATGTTATGAGACATCTTGCCAAATGCCATGGGGATCTGGTATTGGTGAGCAGTACACCAGCAGCTTCCGGTTCAGGGATGGCGCAAACAGGTTTATTGTTGGCGAACGCCACAAAGTCAAGAATTTGTTGGATATCTGATTATTCAAAGATCCCTCAGAGCCAACTATCTGAGTCTTCTTGCTCAGTTTGTCTGCCAGAACATTTTCTTACCCAAGATGAAATGGGCTGATTCGGCTACCATGTCGTCTTCTGTCCATCTTAGGATTTTTACAGCTAGATGGCATAGTTGTTGACAAAAAGTACCTCCTTGTTCATTTACATATGTCACTACTGTGTTGTCGCTCATCAGTATCACGGAGTGTTCTGTAAGAATTTCTTGAGAGGCAGAAAGGGTGCTATCATTTCCAGGAGGTTTACTTGGCATTGCCACTCTAACTCAAAGCACAGTCCAGAGGCCATGCTGCAACAGATGAGCACCCCCACACTTCTTTTGATGAGTCTGTGAAGAGCATCAAATCCAGGGGAGGTCAAGAGGTCTACTCCTCTAAGGAGGTTGGTGACTTAACACCCACCATCCCAGGTCTCTCAGCCGTTGCGAACTAGGCACTCCAAGAAGGTTAATTGTCCCAGAAAGTGAGGCCGCAGGAGTGCTGGTAGCAAGTCTTGCATTAGAAAGAGGCAAACTGCCCGCTTTAGTCTCTCCACTCTGCTTTTGGACGGAAAGCCTTTGCCTAGTTGGGCGTCTGTCTGCATCCCAAGATATACCAGTTTCTGAAATGGTTGCAGACAGGACTTCTTGCAATTTACATAGATCCCCAGATCAGAGCAAAACTCAAGAAGCCTGTCTCAGAGTAGGGGAAGAATCTCTAATGAGTCTCCTAGAATCAGCCAATTGTCTAGGTATCGTAATACTTGAATGCCGTTCTTGTGAGCCCAGGTTGATACAAGGGAAAAGATCCTCAAGATGCCTGTCTCAGTGTAGGAGAAGGATCTCTACCAAGTCTCCTAGAATCAGCCAGTCATCTAGGTAATGTAATAGATGAATACCATTCTTATGAGCCCAGGTTGATGCAAGGGAAAAGATCCTTGTGAACACCTGGGGGGGGGGGGGCATCTACAGGCCGAAACACAGCACCTTCAACTGGTATATTCTTTTGTTCAGGATGAATCTTAGAAACTTCCTTGGAGGGATGGATTGGGACCTGGAAGTATGCATCCTTTAGATCCAGTATTATCATGAGTCCTTTGGTCTGACGGCCTGTGTGACCATTTCTGCCGTCTCCATCTTGAACAGAGTCTGTTGAACAAACTTGTTCAGGGCGGAGAAGTCGATGACTGGACTCCAGCCTCCAGACGCCTTTTCTACAAGAAAGAGTCGACTGTAGAAGCCTGGGAGCCCATCTAGGACCTCTTGGAGAGCATCCTTCTCTAACAGGGTCTGGATTTCCCCCTGAAGAGCCTGTTCCTTCACTGATCTCTTTGCGTAAGAACACGATGTTACTGAGAGAGAGAGAGAGAGAGAGAGAGAGAGAGAGAGAGAGAGAGAGAGAGAGAGAGAGAGAGAGAGAGAGAGAGAGAGAGAGAGGTATCATTAGAAAAAATACAAACTATCTACTATATTTTCCGCAACTAGAATAACATCCCTGCTAATCTGGCTTTTGGCTTTACTCGGGGGCTCCTTATCCGAGTATGATAGTACCCAAAATAAGGAGTCCCTGCAACTTGCTAAAACTTTGCTGCGCAAGGTCCGCGGCCTACGCAAATATGTCCGCGGCCTACGCAAGGTTCGTGGCCTACGCAAGGTCCGTGGCCTATGCAAGGTCCGTGGTCTACGCAAGCTGTGTATTAAGATATTTAGAATTTTGACTGGCTAGGTAAAGTTATTCCGAGTCTTTTTGTAGGAAAAACTGTTGTAACCAAGATTTTCTTAATACCAATTCACCAGGGTATGGGGATGCTACAGTAATAGCTTAATACTAGGTACACAGGGGAGCATGGTGTACCTGCAGTGGTTTGAGGTCAGCTTATGTAGAGAACCCAGGATGCTGCTTTCCCCAAGAGACGAGAGGATGAAGAAAAGAATAAGAGCACGTCAAAACTTTTCATTCACACAGACTAAAACTGGGTAACAGTGCCCTCAACCTTCTGCTATTTGTCCAATAAGGAGCTTGAGGTATACAACCAGCAATTGTGCAGCCACAACAGGACTGGTAGATATCGTATCAAGTTCTTGCGGGTCACGTCTTGCAGGAGAGTGGTTGTGAAAGTCACCTGGAGCATTCACACCCTTGCATGTACTGTAGAACCTGTGTCACAGAGTAATCTGCTTAGAAGGGCCAGTGTCATAGCTATGCTTCTGACATCGTAGCTCGACATATTGAATGAGAATCTGGATTCAGAGCATAATTGATGACTTTGTGAATCCAGAAGAGATAATGTTTTGGTGATCCTCCCCTTGTCTCTCACAGTGCTGATGACCAGAGAGGGCACCCGGGTGGGCTGTTGCTGTTTTCTTGAGGTAGAGCCTCAAAACTCACCCCGGGTATAGTAACAGATGATCTGGATCATCAGTTACTGAGTGGAGACTTGTTGTCTAGGATCCGTCATCTATGGAGACTGTGTCTGGCAACAAATTCAGAGACGAGTCTGAACGTTGCCTTTCACCTTTCTCATGAATGGCAATGTCGAAAGAGAGACATGAAGTTCCTTGACTTGTTTGGCCGCTGTCAAAGTGTGTAGGAACACTGTCTTCTAAACCAGGTGAAAATTTGTTGCCTGGTGAAGTGGACCGTAGGGAGGGCTCCTTAGAGACCAGAGAACTCGAACCATGTTCGAGGCTAGACAGGCCAAGGATGATAGAAGTCTGAGGAAGAATAGTCACTCTGGGCTGGGGGTTCTTTTCGTCTTGAGAAAGAATCTTGTGACCTTTCTAAGCTTCGTTATCCTGTCTTTGATGAGAAGGTTTTGTGGAGATTGGCATCTAGAATCATTCCCAGATATACCAGTCTTCTGAGAGGAAAGTAGAGAAGACTTCCAAAGGTTTATCATGATCACCCGATCTTGGTAAAAAGACTTCAGAAGTTCCGATGCTAACGCAAGGTTGCCAAGAAGTCTGCTAGGGTCAGTCAGTCATCCAGAAACGTAGGGGACGGAAGCCGATCCTTAGCCCAGGATGGGTGCCGTGGAAAGACCGAAGCACAGTACCCTGACCTGGTGTTTCTTGTTTGTCTACATTGAATCTCCAATACTTCCTAGAAGATGGATGGTTTGGGCCTGGAAGTATGCATCCTTTAGGTCCAGCGTGCACATGAAGACCTGTGGTCTAACCCATTGTCTAAACTTCTCCAACATGGTGCAGACATCGACCCAAAGGGAAAGCTCCTTGCGGATCCTTTAGCATGGGAGATTGTTGACGCTGGTGTCTTGACTCGTTGAGGAAAAGGATGGGAAGCGATACCCTGTGTAAGGATTCTTCCCAGGGAGAGAACTCCTTTAGCTGATCTCAGTATTGATAATGTTTCTTTAAATATGTATGACTCTTTCAAAATTTTAGGTGTGATTCTCGACAGTAAATTTACTTTTGAGAAACATATAAGGTCTCTGTCTTCTTCAATTGCACAAAAAATAGGCTTATTGAGAAAGTCTTTCAAGATTTTCGGTGATCAATCTATTCTGAAGAAGTGTTTTAATTCTTTCATTCTACCTTGTTTTGAGTATTGTTCTCCTGTTTGGTCTTCAGCTGCTGATTCTCATCTTAATTTGTTGGACAGAAACTTACGGTCTATTAAATTTCTTATTCCTGATCTAGATATTAATCTCTGGCACCGTCGATCAATTAGTTCATTATGCATGTTGCATAAGATTTTTCATAACTCTGACCATCCTTTACATTCAGATCTCCCTGGACAATTCTATCCTGTTCGTAATACTAGGCAGGCAGTTAATTCTAATAGCCAGGCCTTCTCCATCACGAGACTCAATACTACGCAGTACTCTAGAAGTTTTATTCCAGCTGTTACCAAGTTGTGGAATGATCTTCCTAATCGGGTGGTTGAATCAGTAGAACTTCAAAAGTTCAAAGTTGGAGCAAATGCTTTTTTGTTGACCAGGCGGACATGAGTCTTTTTGTAGTTTATTTATGACATATTTGTTTTTGATGCTGTTAATAGTTTATATATGACATGTCTGTTTTGACGTTGTTATTGTTTTTAGAATGATTTATTGTTAATTTGTTCTCTTCATTTATTTATTTCCTTATTTCCTTCCCTCACTGGGCTATTTTTCCCTGTTGGAGCCCCTGGGCTTATAGCATCTTGCTTTTCCAACTAGGGTTGTAGCTTGGATAGTAATAATAATAATAATAATAATAGAAGTTGGTAAGGCAACGCTTGACCTTACCATGCGCCCTGATTATTCCTTAGAACAGCATCGGTCTGGCGAATGTTAATCAATGGTTAACGGCTGGGTATCATGGGTACTGTGCAGTTGGAGAGTGCTCGTGAGTAGTCACCTGTCGACAAGCCGCTGATGGGGGCTGTCGATTGCTTTAGTGGATTGGTGTGATGATCAAAGAAAGACAAGCTGGCAATCGGCGATCTAGTGATCAGCAAGCTGATGACTGATTATAGACTAGCAATCGGAGATCAGAACACTAGCAATAAGAGATAGTTAGCGAGTGGCGAGACTGGAGGTCAATGTTCAGAAAAAGACGAGCTAGCAATTGGCGATCTGGCGATCGGTGAGCTAGCGATCAGCAAACGGTGATCTAGCGTTCAGTCGGTTGATGATTTCTCATTGGTGGAAGATAGCTAAAAATCAGCGATCGTCGGACTAGTGAACGGCGGTCGGTGAGCTAGTAATCGGCGATCTGGCAATTAGAGATTGGCAAGCTAATGATAGGCCATTTGCAACGTCCAGATCGTGTTTGCTGTCAGTGGTAGTGTCAGAAAAACCTTCTGAAGAGAAAGGGACCAAGGGATCCCTGTGAGGAGTCTCGACCCATGGTAGATGTGGTTGATCCGCTTTGGAAGATGGAATCTTCGGGATCTTGAACCCTTCTGTCAAGCAGCCTCCATTTTTTTCCCAGAGGGTGTGATGTATTGCATTTATGGGGAGGGGAATGGGGCAATGGTGACCTGTCAAAATATTTTCCCTTTCGTTCTTTTTGCCTCTCGCGCGAATACACAGGAGAGTACTGGCGCGCAGGAAAGTGCTGTGCAGGATGATGCTGGTGTGCTGTTTCCACAGAATGCACAGGAGAGCACTGGCGTGCAGTACAGCAGTGCACACGAAGATGCTGGTGCGCAGTTACCAGAGGATACGCAGAAGAGCGCTGGAGCTCAGGAAAGCGCGGGAGCTCACGTGAGTGCTGGCGAGCCGGAGAACGCTGGTGCGCAGGTGAGCGGTGACGAGCTGGAGAACACTGGTGTGTATGTGAGCACAGGTGCAAAGGTGAGCAAGGGCACGCAGGCGAGAGCTGGCGAGCAGGATAGCGCTGGTGAGTTGGCAAGCGCTGACGAGCCTGAGAGCGTTGGCAAGCGCTGACGAGCCTGAGAGCGTTGGCACAGAGGAGACCACTGGTGCTAAGGAAAGTGCTGTTGCGCAGGAAAGCGCTGGCGCGTAGGAAGAGCACTGGTACGCAGGAGAGCGTTTGTGAGTTGGAGAGTACGGGCGCGTAGAACGGCGCTGCGCATGAGAGCAATGTCGCGTAAGAGAGTGCAGCTGCGAAGGGGAGCACTGACAAGTTGGAGAGCGATGTTGCGCTGGCGAGCACTGGCAAGCTGGCAAACGTTGGTCCTTAGACCAGAGAGAATGCGTTGGAAAAAGGAGGGAAGCAGGAGATGGCTAGGGCATTGGAGAGCGCTGATGCGCTGGCGAGCGATGACACTCTGGAAGGGCTGGAGGGCACTGATGTAATGCTGGTAAGCGCTGGTGCACTGGAAGGCACCAGCACGCTGGAGAGCGTTGGGTCGCAGCTAAAAGATTAGGAAGTGTAGCACGAGCATGCAGATGATGAATAGGAGACAGGAACGGTGAAGGCAGGTCAGCAGGTCGGCGTGAAGGTTGAACTGGAACCGGGATATGCTCTTTGGAAGGGCGAACATCCACTGATGGGGATAGCGAATGATCCACAGAAGAGTCCAGGACAAAGTCTGAGGACTAGCTGCAGCGTCGTCAGGAGAAAGTCCAGGAACAGGCCTGAAGACGATAGAAGAGGAGGCTCCTATGAGGGGGAAGGCTGCAATGCTGAAGAACCAAAGAGGCATCTCTTAACCAGAGGTGAAGGCGTACTTCTAAGGAGATGGGATGACAACCTTTTATGACGCCCCTGGGGGTCGGTGGATCAGCAAGCTGACCTTCAGCAGTAGCAATCCTCCAAAGACTATGCTCCACCCCCAAAGGAAGAGAGGCTCAACAAGGGGGTAGCATAATCTAGGCGAAGACAGAAACAGCAGTTGGAGTCGATGAAGTGATGACGAAGATGCAGGGAAGTTCTCCCTCGGAAGGGAAAATAGTCCAACCCCTGGAGGTAAACCTCTTGGCAACGCTCTATGATCATCTGCCAAGAGTGCTGCCTGAAGAAGTGTAGCCAGAGTTAGTTCCTTGAAGATGAAGTGCTGATCAGGAGTTGCCACGGGCGTACTTCTAAGGAGAACGGATGACGCCCTCCATGAGCCGGCAGTGACAGCAGATTCTCCAGGCATGAACGGAACAGTTCTACTTCGTCGGCTCTCTTGGTCAAACGAAGAAGACTTGCATCGCTAACTGAGGAAAAATACAATAAACTATGTAACAAAAAACTCCCTCGGGAGGAACACCTAGTCCGCGACAAGAAAGGAGACCACCGAGGGAACAAAAATAAGAACTGCGCACTAACTTCCCCGGGTCGACATCAATGGGAGAAGGAGAGCAGAGAGTAACTGTAATAAAACAAGAATTACAATTATTTAAATCAGCTAAAATTATTCACTAATCAGAAGAACCAATGATCCTCCGACAGGAAGTGTTCCCCTCGGTGGAGAAGCTGAAAATTTAAATTTCCAACTATTATAATTTCACTTAAACAATTAAGAAAAACAATCAGAAGCGCAACCAAACCTGCAAACTGGAAAGGTGCTCCCCCCATTAGTATACTGTCGGTAGCCCATGAAAGCTGAACGGCTTTGAGAAGAGAAAGACTGAAGTCAAGCTGTGAAAGGCCACACTCCCTTCCCTCAGTAATCCATATATTCCCCGCGGATGAGGAAAAAGCGAAGACAACAGTTGAACGAGGAGGGTCCAAACGATGACGATTCACCTGTGGCGACGGCCGAGTCAACGGCAGGTTATTCGCCGACGGGAAGACCAATGGACAATGGGGGGGGAGCGGGCAGAAGGGAAGGTTCCTGGGCCTTGCGCACGTGTCTCGAGAACCTGCTGTATACGTTATCACACGGACGGCACATACACTGAAATGGAAACTTACAACATATCTATCTATCTATCTATCTATCTATCTAATATATATATAATATATATATATATATATATATATATATATATATATAGATATAGATATAGATATATATAAGAAAAAAGTAAGTTAAAAGACAAAAATTAATGGCAGTCCAAAATAGGCGAGGAGGAAGAGCGGTAACAACCAGTCTCTATCCGAGCTAAAAGTATAGTGAGCTAAATCACATATGTGTGAGTGGGTGTGGTAGCAAGCTACCACCCTACCCCCGGCTAACTAACGGGATGGGTAGTTAACCCTCGCTAAAATTTTAATGGCTCGTCCTTTATACCCCTAATAAATAGCATAGGTTTGTATTCCAGTTACGGAACAAGGGTGTTTTGTTTTGTTTTTAAATCTGTAACTTCGTTAAGAGGTTTCCGCCAGTATTATTATTATTATTATCATTATTATTATTATTATCAAAGCTACAACCCTAATTGGAAAAGCAAGATGCTATAAGCCCAGGGGCTCCAATAGGGAAAAATAGCCCAGTGAGGAAAGGAAATAAGGAAATAAATAACTGAAGAGAACAAATTAACAATAAATCATTCTAAAAAAAGTAATGTCAAAAGAGATATATCATATATAAACTATTAACAACGTCAACAACAAAAATGTCATATATAAACTATAAAAAAACTCATGTCCGTCTGGTCAACATAAAAGCATTTGCTCCAACTTTGAACTTTTGAAGTTCTACTGATTCAACAACCCGATTAGGAAGATCATTCCACAACTTGGTAACAGCTGGAATAAAACTTCTAGAGTACTGCGTAGTATTGAGTCTTATGATGGAGAAGGCCTGGCTATTAGAATTAACTGCCTGCCTAGTATTACGAACAGGATAGAATTGTCCAGGGAGATCTGAATGTAAAGGATGGTCAGAGTTATGAAAAATCTTATGCAACATGCATAATGAACTAATTGATCGACGGTGCCAGAGATTAATATCTAGATCAGGAATAAGAAATTTAATAGACCGTAAGTTTCTGTCCAACAAATTAAGATGAGAATCAGCAGCTGAAGACCAGACAGGAGAACAATACTCAAAACAAGGTAGAATAAAAGAATTAAAACACTTCTTCAGAATAGATTGATCACCGAATATCTTAAAAGACTTTCTCAATAAGCCAATTTTTTGTGCAATTGAAGAAGACACAGACCTTATATGTTTCTCAAAAGTAAATTTGCTGTCAAGAATCACGCCTAAAATTTTGAAAGAGTCATACAAATTTAAAGAAACATTATCAATACTGAGATCCGGATGTTGAGGAGCCACCGTCCTTGACCTACTTACAATCATACTTTGAGTTTTGTTAGGATTCAACTTCATACCCCATAATTTGCACCATGCACTAATTCTAGCTAAATCTCTATTAAGGGATTCACCAACCCCAGATCTACATTCAGGGGATGGAATTGATGCAAAGAGAGTAGCATCATCTGCATATGCAACAAGCTTATTTTATAGGCCAAACCACATGTCATGTGTATATAGTATGAAAAGTAATGGGCCAAGAACACTACCCTGTGGAACACCGGATATCACATTCCTATACTCACTATGGTGCCCATCAACAACAACTCTTTGAGATCTACTACTTAAAAAATCAATAATAATGCTAAGAAACGACCCACCCACTCCCAACTGTTTCAGTTTGAAAACAAGGGCCTCAAGATTAACACGGTCAAAGGCAGCACTAAAATCAAGGCCAATCATACGAACTTCCCGACCACAATCAAGGGATTTCTGTACTGCATTGGAGATTGTAAGAAGAGCATCACATGCTCCAAGGCCTTTACGAAAACCAAATTGCAAACTAGGGAATAGATGATTACCTTCAGCAAACCTATTAAGACGTTTTGCCAGAAGACGTTCAAAAACTTTAGATAATATGGGAGTTATGGAAATTGGGCGGTAATCAGTGGGACTTGAGCTACCACAAACACATTTACATAGAGGAGTAACATTACCAATTCTCCAACAAGTGCTAAAAGCTCCTCTTCTTGCTAACTTGCGTAAAATAACAGATAACTTTGGAGCTAAGAAATATATATAAGTAGTATATGTTATTCATAATACAGGCAGTATATTTGCAAAGCTCTATTCAATTATGAGTTTCAATATCCTAACTAAGAATGCACCAATCTAAAATTAAACCCACCCTTCCACAGAGGCCAATGTGATCATGACAACTGCTCAAACCCAAAGCCTGTGTCCTGCAGTGGGCTAGAAATGGCTGCATTTATTGTTGTTGTTGTTGTTTAACTTAGGTACAATGTACAATTGGGTATTATTACAGTATAGAACAACACAGTACAGTACTGTAAAAGCTTTAGTAAAGAAGAAATTGGTTTATATAAAACTGGTTTTTTTTTCAAAAATTACCTTTATTTCCATCAAAAATAAATAGTTATTAAAATATACCATAATATATCCTATGGTAACGGGGGCCACCCAATGGAAACCAAGGGTTTAGGGTGGGGAAAATTTACTGGCGAATCAATAAATAATGATAAAACTAATATTTCCTTCTCTGCTAATTATTCTCTGGGACACATAATAAATCCACAAAAAATTACACAAAATATGGGGATCCTTTTCCCCTGAAATATTTATTTCACTCTCTTGTTTAGGCCTATAGCTTACAAACAAGACGTATCTGCTCCTCTTTGTGTGTTTGTGCATAGCTTATGGTAATTTTTCGTAATAATCCCACCCAGCACTTATGTTGTTATATGTACCAACTGTGATGTATGGATCGGAGTTGTGGGGAATGAAAGTGATGGAGAGACACAAATTGTGTTTGAGATGAAGTGTCTAAGGAGTATGGCTGGTGTATCTCGAGTAGATAGGGTTAGGAACGAAGTGGTGAGGGAGAGAACGGGTGTAAGAAATGAGTTAGCGGCTAGAGTGGATATGACTGTGTTGAGGTGGTTTGGCCATGTTGAGAGAATGGAAAATGGTTGTCTGCTAAAGAAGGTGATGAATGCAAGAGTTGATGGGAGAAGTACAAGAGGAAGGCCAAGGTTTGGGTGGATGGATGGTGTGAAGAAAGCTCTGGGTGATAGGAGGATAGATGTGAGAGATGTAAGAGAGCGTGCTAGAAATAGGAATGAATGGCGAGCGATTGTGACGCAGTTCCAGTAGGCCCTGCTGCTTCCTCCGGTGCCTTAGATGACCGCGGAGGTAGCAGCAGTAGGGGATTCAGCATTATGAAGCTTCATCTGTGGTGGATAATGTGGGAGGTTGGGCTGTGGCACCCTAGCAGTACCAGCTGAACACGGTTGAGTCCCTGGTTAGGCTGAAGGAACGTAGAGAGTAGAGGTCCCCTTTTTGTTTTGTTTCATTGTTGGTGTCGGCTACCCCCCAAAATTGGGGGAAGTGCCTTGGTATATGTATATATGTATGTATGTATGTATTTCTCAGGTAAAACACGTGAAATAAATAAATTCTCGACATTACATTATCCACGCAAATACATAATAAGAGAAATAAATTAAATTAACTTATGGTAAATAAAAAATTTTTCTAAGTCCCTTTTTTATCTTCACAGTGACACGGAGAGTAGCTCCTGTTACTTCGTTTGTTCCTTCCTATTCTATTAAGCTCCACCCCTTTGCGCACTGTGATAATTTTCGCCTGATTGCGCCGAAGTCGTGGTTAACCTTGACCTTACTGAGCGTGTGTGAAAAAAAAAAATATTCTCCCGTTTTGCGGGCTCTGTAATATGAATTGGCCTATCAGAATCTAGATAAATTATAATCTCACCATTTCACTGGTCCTTGATGAAAAACGTTATTCATGAATATCCGTGAAGCCCGCTCATTTTCAAATTACAAAGCATTCCTTGGCCTCTGGTGACCGCGTGACCGTTCATTAGTTCAGTGATGGCGACTCTGTGTACTAGTTGTGAATTTACCCCACACGAGGCTACTAAACTATTTTTAACAAATAACGAAGAAACTTTAAATTTTTGCGTAATCACGGTGTGCTTCCTTTAGAAATAACTTGCCCGAAGTGTTATAAACCATGTTCTTTGCAACCTGATCGTCATTATTGGCAGTGCCACGGTAAATTTAGAAAACCAAAAGGACCGAGTGGCCTTAACGCACAACCAGGACCCAGTGGGGCATCAAAAACCATTGAGCAGGTTTTCACTCCTGATTTGGGGAATTCTGACTCCGACTCAGACTATTAAGGTAAGCCATTATAGATTTAAGGCACAGTGTGAACAAAGGATACGGCAAAATACTCGCCCACGCAGTGAACGCACGCAGTGAACGCGCGCAGCGCAACATTACCGCTTACCAGAACATACGGAGGTGATGTACAGTAATATTTAATTGCGAGTGAAGCGAGCCACAGCTGAGCAAAGATCAGGGCGTGAATAATTATTGTTAGTTTATCAATGATAAGGCTGAGCTAAGATCAGTAAACATTCAATAGGAAATTAGACTCGGAAGAGAACGGGCCAATGATAGTTTTCGTTGTGCTGTTCCTCATTTTTTCATGAAAAAACATTTTCGTTATTTTTCTAGTTGTTTTTTCCATTATTCTCTACCGCAATTCATTATTTTTCAGTACCCAACCTGGTGTTCTCTAAATTACTGTTGGGTGGTGATACTCGGAAAACGATACATTTGCGGGAGTTAATAGCATCAGAACACAACAAAACAACAAGAAAACTAACGAAAAAAATATTTTTTTCATGAAAAAAGCGCTGGGTGGGATTATTACGAAAGATTACCAAGGTTATTGCGAAATAATTACTTTATACTTCTTGCGCACAAGCCATCCGGTTTTATTGTAGTGTATTACAAGGCAATGTAACCTAGGAAAACAACTACTGTACTGTACTGTACTTTTTCTTATAGAAAAAATTACGCTCTCTTAAAAAATGACACTCGTTCCCGTCGCGAATGAATAGTTTCAGAAATATATATACATCTATATCCTACGATAATGGGGGACCCCCAGTGGGAACTCGGGGTTTTGGGTGGGGAAAACATACTGGGGAAACGATACATGATCGTAAAACAAGCTTTTTCTTCTCTATACATTACCTTCTTGAAGGTATTATTATCGGAGGAAAATACAAAACAGTATGACTGGATAAACTTTGGAGGCGGCGTTGCAAAGATTATTTCATGAAAAAATACAGTAACCAGTGCTGCCAACGTCTGATGTAGAACAAATGTTAGCATTCCATGCTAACATTAGCACCCGTACGTACGTTCGTTCGTGCATACCAGTTTTCGACCTGCGCAAATATCCCTCCCCCTGCGCAGAAAGCTTTTTCCCCTCCAATGACTCGTTTTATTATCATATACCTTTTAAAATCATCTCATTTTATATTCCCATTCAATATTATTTATCATTCATTCCATTTTACCTTCCTATATTGGGTTTATTTCTTTTGTTATTTCCTTCTTCACTCCCCGGTTTCACATAAATACTTGCTCTGGACTAGTTTTCCTATCCAGTTCATTCATGGTAAAATCATCTCATTTTATATTCCCATTCAATATTATTTATCATTCATTCCATTTTATCTCTCTATATTGTTTTTATTTCTTTTGTTATTTCCTTTTAACTCCTCGGTTTCACATAATTACTTTCTCTGGACTAGTTTCCCTATTTACTTCATTCATGTTTACCCTCTAGACTCCGTTGTTTCTCCCTTAACCAATCACGAACCGATACGCATTCAAAGTTTACACAAGGGGGTTGTCAACTGCTATTTCCCTACCCCCCTTCCTTTATCTCTTTGAGTGGTCTGTTCATTCACCTTCCACCAATCCCTTTTCCCTTGAAACCTTTGTCCTAGTAAGGTGTCCGTCATTTCAAGTGAGATTTATTTTTCCTTATTTTGCGATGGAGGAAGTTAAAGAAACTTTTAACGGCTGCAGTATTCCGTACCTAAAAGCATTTGCTAAATTCCATGGTGATTTTTATGAGTCTTCAGCCAATGTTGATAATTTCCTGAAAACACACAACGTAATTCCTCAACTCTTACAGTGCCCTAAGTGCCGTTCTTTTTTATCTTACTGGAAAGTCATTCCCGTGTTTTATTGTAATACTGAATCCAACATACCTAAAACCAAAAAGAATCGTCGTTGTGGTTATACCGTTACTTCTTATAAAGATACATTTTTTTGAAAAAGTCGTCTACCCCCATGGAAGATAATATCATTTGCAAACCACTTTTTACATAAACATTGGCCCCACAACCATCCTCATCCTAGTCATAGGAGTTAAGCCATCAGTCTCACCCTCCCGTGACCCGCAAGTCTCGTCGTCTTTTTCATAAAGGTAAGTCATTCCTCAATAGTCATTATATGTGTTTTGTGACCAGGGAACATCTTAGGTTTGGTTAGGTGGGTTTGTTAGGTTCTGTGCCCTTTTTGTACTTTTTATAAATTGTGTAACACTTATATGGGAAATTTATTTAAAATACATCTGGAAATATCTATCATTAATATTGCTAGTAATGTCACCGTACGGATGGTAACTCTGTGTATCATTTGTAACATGGAGAATTCTACCGTTTTCTGTAAATACCTGAGGTTTGTGACCTGTCATACTACTAGGTTAGGTTAGGAGGGTTTGTTAGGTTCTGTGCCCTTTTGGTACTTTTTATATATTGAGTAAAACTTATATGGACAAATTATTTAAAATTCGTATGGAAATATCTATCATTGCTATCATTGGTAATGCCATCGTGCCATTGGTAACTCTGTGTACCATTCGTCATCGTTTGTAACACTGTGTATCATTGGTAACGTTGCTACTGTTATCGTTCGCAGCACATTCGTAAGGGAAGTGACACCGTTGAACAAGTGCTTTTATTTAAATATTTTAACACAACATATATGACAATAGTAATTATATTTATCCATTCTAACAGAAAATATATTTTTTCCTGTAGGAAATAACGTGATTTACCCGTTTTCACCTTTATTTCATCCTTAATAACAGTAACCAATTCGGCAACTTAAAGTTAGTAGAATTGGTTGATCTATTTGTTTCCGGTTAAAATGAAGGTCAAATTCGGTTAAATCTCATTATATACTATAGGAAAACATGTATTTTCTGTTCTAAATCACACCCTGTAATACAATAAAAATTTACCAGCCACCCTTCCACTTTCTTTCTACTAATGGAATTAGGCCTACTCCTGTTTGTTAATTTGTAAGTAGCTCCTTCTCCTACCATATGACATAGTTTGTTATATCTGGGCATGTTTGTATGCCAGAGTGTGACATAGGCAGTTTTGTGACACGCCCCATTTTCTTAGGACAACTTCTCAGTTCCTTTGTAGCTGTGTTGGGTGTGTGGTATGGAGCCCAACGTAACAAATTGTGATGGCTGCCACTACGGCTATAATGGATGCTATTGCCAAGTTTCATGGTGAGTATTACAATACACCCAATGTAAAACATCTTGTTAAGAGCTCATTGTGTTATCCCTCAAAGATTAAAGTGTCCCAAATGCAATTCTGAGTTAGCATTTAGAGAAGACCAGCATAGTTTCTGCTGTAATTCCACTGTAAAGATTGCCATGAAAAAAAAAGCCAGCATCAATCATAAGGTAAGAAATTATTTGGGATTTACATTTAAAGTTTGTGACCTGGGTAAAGGAGTTAAGGAGTCTTGCCTTCGGCTATGTCTGTGACCTAAGTAGATTTGTGACCTGTCACCTGGATAGGTTTGTGACGTGCGAAGGGGGGTTCCGAGGAACTACTAGATTAGGTTAGGTGGGTTTGTTAGGTTCTGTGGCTTTTTAACAATCTGGAGTGTTAAAAAGTCATGTTTTATCCTGTTTTTGCCCACCCAAACTCCTAGGTTCCCACCTGTGTCTGTCAGGAAATTGAGGAGCATAACGGGAGAACGGCTTAATTATAGTGGAAATAAAGGTCCAATTCGTTGAAAGCACATTATTTGGCATTATTTACGGTTGGAAAAGTTGTTTTTTTTTTATTATAGCAAAACACTGGCAAACTTTAATGTCCTAATATACCCTACAGTAATGGCGATAACCCAGTAGTAACCAAGGGTTTTGGGAGGGGAAACGGTAAAGTTTTGGATTCAACCAAATTGGGAAATGTATTATATTAATATATTTTCCTAGTAAAGCACGTGATAACAAAACACTTCTTCTCAATACATTATTGTCGCTAATGCATACTTACAGAGAAAAAAAATATTTCAGGAATTGAAGGTCTTGACTTTTTCTAAGTTTAGTGTATATCTTTCCATGGGCACGCAAGGTAGCTCTTGTTCGTTTGTATGTCTGTTTTCATCTTACTTGGCTCCGCCCCATTGCGTAATGTGACAATATTTACTTGAATGCGCATTTGCTCCTCCCACTAATGTCGCTCCTCCAATCAAAATACTACTGGGTTATTTTCAAGGGTTATTATTGGACGATTCATTGGTCTCTCAGTCTTGTTTCAAGGATCTGTTTTTCGTGCAATATAACATTGTAAACAATACTATTTTGTTTTTTTCCCTATTTCATTATGGGAGAAACCCGTGATTGTCGTTTGTTTTCGGTTTTCAAAAGTTCCGGTTTCTATATTTTCATCACACGTCATTTTACTGTCATGGATCCTCCGGTACGGTTGTGTGAAATATGTCGTTATTCCTATTTTGATGTGATCGGCCAATTTCATGAGAATTATAATGGAACTCCTGAAGTAGTGAATCGTTTTCTAAGGGAGCATTCCGTATTACCTTTAAGTGTCCAGTGTGGTAAATGTGATTCGCCTTTACATTTTCGTGAGGATAGACATGTGTGGTATTGTACCAAATCTGAACGTATTCCAGTACTTGATGATTCAGAAGAGGGTCAACCACAACCTTCCACATCTTCATCGTCATCTTCCGTTTAAGGTAAGAAGTGATTTAACAAAATATATATATTCAAATTTACCCCTGGTTAAAGGGGGGGTCGCAGGGGGGGCGAAGCCCCCCCCGGTAGGGGTACAGGGCCCCTAGGTTAGGTTAGGTGGGTTTGTTAGGTTCTGTGGTGCCTTGAAAATTACTTTGGTCATAAGGGGGGATCGCAGGGGGGGCGAAGCCCCCCCCGGTAGGGGTACAGGGCCCCTAGGTTAGGTTAGGTGGGTTTGTTAGGTTCTGTGGTGCCCTGAAAATTACTGTGGCTTTAAGGGGGGGTCGCTGGGGGGCCCTACCCCCCTCCCCCGGTAGGCCTAGTTAGGGGTATGGGGGAGGGGTGCTGGAACATTAATTATTCATTTATTGCAAATATCATTCAATGCCCCAACACCCTCCCCCCCCTTCCCCCACCCAAAACCCCGGTTCCCAAAGGGTGTCCCCCATAATTGGTGGGATGAACTAGGGTATACATAGTAAATCTCTAAATCGGTTGGTTTGCAGTCAAAATAAACGTTAAATTCATTGAAACCACACTATTTCTGATGCAACAAATATATTTTTATTGCATTTTTCCAAATTTGGCTGAAACTAAAAATTTACCGGGGAAACTTTACTGGTGAATCAATGAATAATGGTAAAACTCACCTTTTCTCCTCTGTACATTATTCTCTGAGACGCACAATTATACCCAAATGCTTCTTAAGTCTGGAGAGTTGTTTCTTCTTCGGCAATGTTTACTTTTAATGACTTCTGTCTTCATCTCACTTTCTAACGCAAACACAAGCAGTTCCAAATTCAGGGCTGCCTACTGACGCTAGGCCTAGTCCCAGTTTCACCTCTCCCTAGTCTCACTTGATAACGTCTGTCAGTTACACTATATTGAACTGAGGAGGAATGTGCTATCATACTAAATGATTTGTCTATATGTATTATAATACGCACAATTTTACAATATACTAATACACACAGGGATAACGTCAAACGGCAACTGTTGTGCGGCAATTGCAATTAATTCCCTCAACACTGATACAAAGTAACAATAATCACTTTCAGTGAGTCGGCAACATCAAGCGCTGAACTCCACAGAGCATCCACACTTTCATAGACTTTACAATGATTGTAATTTTTATATAGATATCACGTGGGAAATAAATAATAAAACACTCATATTGATTAACTATTACTTTTTATTACATTTTATTCGACATACATCATCTCTTTACAAAGTGTGGAATTTATCAACACTCGGATTCCACATTCCACAATTGATCAAGATGTGGAGCAGATTAGCCGTATCAATTACGAAAATTCCACGTTTCGGCAGCCCTGGTTTCAATTACAGTTTATTGGCTGAGAGCTGTGACATCATTATGACGTGATGGTTTCACAACCAATTACGAATGGCTTCCGTCGAAAACCTAGTACTAGACCAAAGACTATATAGTCTTTGTAGTAGACTTTGGTAAAAAAAATGTGGGTTAAAAATTAATAAAGAAAAGAGTAATATTATGATTTACAATATGAAAGAAAAGCCAGATAACAGAGGGAATCAAAGTAGTAGAAAGTTTAACATAATTACGAATAAAGCTAGACATCAATAGGAATATATTTAAAACCCAGAAAAGGGTAATGATAAAAAAAGCACAAAAGTTAGCTAATTTAACCTATTCAGCTATAGAGAAAAGTTGCAATAAAGTAACGAAAGGAAAAACGTTCTGGAAAAGGTATTGCTTTACCATCTATTTTTTTATGGAACAAGTATTATAAATCTAACAGAAATTGAAATAGAGAAACTACAAAGAATAGAGAATGGGGCTTACATGAAGATTTTAAGTGCCACTAAAAGCACAGCTAATACTAGTTTTAGAAAGGAGATAGGTGCATCTTCTATAAAAGCAATAGTACTTAAATCGTACCTTGAATGGGAAGAAGGAAATACTGGAAACAATTATCCTGGATATTCAAGAAAAAAAGAAGGAAGATGGTGGAAACAACCTGCAAAGTACTTAGAAGAATTAAGTATGGGCATAAGACAGATACGAAGGATGAACAAGGCAGAAATAAAATCGGAAACCAGAAAGTGGGATACTGAAAAGTGGAGAGAAGAAATAGAAAGTAAAGTGAGCTTAGAAATATATAGGACGTGGAAGAAAGAAATTAAAGAAGAGTTAATTTATGACAATGCATTTGCTTCAGTGATATTTTTTAGGGCAAGAACTAATACGTTAAAACTAAATTATGTAAATAGACATAATGAGGGAAACGTAAACTGTAATTTTTGTGAAAAGGAGGAGGAAGATTTAATATACTTTTTTTTTTTTTTTGCCAGAAATATAGAAAAGAAAGGAATGAAGTAATTGAGCTACAACAACCATACAAGGAAGACCTAGAGAAAATAGTAGGATTATCTTTATTTAGTGAAACAAATATAGAAAAGAAAAAAAAAGAAGTATTAAACCTGATGTGGAAGAAAAGACAAAACAGTACAGAAAGATAAACTTTGGAGGCGCCGTTGTAAAGTCTACGATGCCTCATCCCTGTGAACCTGAGCAGAGTAATAAAGTAACCTTTACAAGTCCACCGGTATCTGTGCCTTACTGAATACTTCGAAATTTTATTACTATTTTTCTTATGGTGGTATTAAACTAGTGATTGAATATGCTCAAAGACATAATTTCATTCTTAAGAAAAAGTGTTGCGAGTGCTGTGGAGCTATTTGTAGGACTAAACAGAATATTGTACAACGCTTCTGTAAACATTACAAACACACACAAAAAAGAGGTTGGTGTCAATCATAAGGTAAGGAATTATTTGTGATTTATTTTATTAAGGATTCATTTGACTTACTTTAGTTTGTGACCTGAGAAGGGGGGTCGGGGGTGGGGGGTGGCTCGCCCCTGGTTAGAGGTTGTAACCGGGGAACAACTAAGTTAGGTTAGGTCGGTTTGTTATGTTCTGTACACTTTTACAAATCTCAAGTGTTAAATAATCACGTTTTGTGACCTGGGAATGGGGGTTCTGGGGCTTTCCCCCTGGCTAGGGGTTGTGCCCTGGGAACTACTTGGTTAGGTTAGGTGGGTTTGTTAGGTTTTGTACTCTTGTACAAATCTCAAAAGTGTTGAATAATCACGTTTTGTCCTATTTTTGCACACAAAATCCCTGGTTCCCACCTGTGTAATTCGGGAAGGAGGGTTCCATAATGGTAGAACGGGTTATGGGCATAGGAAATAAAGGTCAAATTCGTTGAAAACACGCCATTTACTATATTTATAGCTGTTTTTCTCTTAGCAATGTTTTCCCATATTTTACTATAAATTTACCGTTTTTTCTCTTGGAAATGTAGTTCTGTGTATTGTTATATAATTTTCACCTACAATTGATAAACAACACTACACCAATGCAACGACAACAGTAATAGCTAGACCTAATTCTAACCCTAGAATACAAGTTTTATATATATATATATATATATATATATATATATATATATATATATATATATATATATATGTATGTATATATATACATATATATATATATATATATATATATATATATATATATATATGTATGTATGTATGTATATATATATATATATATATATATATATATATATATATATATATATATATATATATATATATATATATAATTGTCTCTGAAGGTATATCTCTATACATACACACACATATATATATATATATATATATATATATATATATATATATATATATATATATATATATATATATATATATATATATATATGTATATATAATTGTCTCTGAAGGTATATTATTCTTGTTAAAAGTGTAATTCCTTATTGTTATTATGGATATGTATGTACCCAATTAGTTTTGGATGGTGCTTAAAGGACCAATCTATATAATACAGACTGTTTGACGCAAATAAATATTCATATAGCCTACTGTACATGATATTGACTATCTTGCATAAAAAAAACATTACTATCAAATCACTATGACTCAAATACCAATTTAGACGCCAATATCACAACTATTAATTAGTCAGACTTAATATGAAAATCGTTAAATAATTACAAACGGGAACTCAAACTACATGGACAATCTGCTGTAGCGGCGTCTTTCCTTGTGAAATTCTCTCTCTCTCTCTCTCTCTCTCTCTCTCTCTCTCTCTCTGGACATAGGTATACAGCATGTTTATAATTCTAAAACAATAGTTTTAAAAATTGACATCCCTGCTGGGACCCTGAAACGGAAGGTAGCCTACACACATACACACACACACACATATATATATATATATATATATATATATATATATATATATATATATATATATATATATATATATATATATATATATATATATATATATATATAATGTTTGTCCCTCTGGAATTCAAAGACCCCTCTCACTTTCTCTGTGAAATGTCTTCACCTCTGGAATTCAAAGACACGAGAACCCATGTTCTTAAACACCCCGGAGCAGAAGAGAAAGTAAGAAATAAAGGGCAACTCAATTAACTTCACTATGCTAAATTCATGTAACTATTTCTTGGGATTGGTTGAGGGTTAATCCCCTGCCTTAGGAGACGGGTTGAGGGGGGAGGAGGGGTGTGTTTGTTTAAAGCTGCACCATTCTCTGCTACACACACATGCACAAAGCAACAGGTTTATATTGAAAAGCCTGAATCGGGAGCCGGTTTAATGGCAAAGTACATTTCAAGGTGTACGTTTTTCTCACATACGTGGCAAGTTTATTTTTGTGATTTTCATTTTTAGTCTTACATTTTTTATTTCACTTTTCATTATTTGCACACACACACACACATATATATATATATATATATATATATATATATATATATATATATATCATCTCTTGCGCCTATTGATACATAGTTCCGCCAGTCGTCTCGATCTTGAGCTTTTAAATCAATACTTCCTTCAGCATCACCTACTTCACAGTTCCCCGAATTTCTAATGTATGTCTTCTAGTTGACTTCTCTCCGTCCTGTCCACCCATCCAAATCACCATACTGCTGTGTTAAAACCCCCAATTTTCGTTGGCTGATCTACAATGCACTTTTTCTCGCTCCTGTTTCTTGTCGTGTCTCCTGCTACGTCATTTTCCTTTAACGTCCGCGTCCTGTCCATCATTTTCCCGTCACCTTATTGGTTCCCGTCCTCACCCTAAAAGCCTACTTTTTGATTGGCTGCAGCAAATTTGACTCCTCTCCTTCCTGTCCACCCATCCAAGCTCCATCTCTGCCTTGTAATTCTCATTTTTTCCAATCTCTGATTGGCTATTGGCCATGACTACCTCTCTGCTCTCATATTTATTTTGTCACTTTCCCGTTTTAGATATTAGCTCTCTCCCACTTAGCTAATACTATACCCTATCTCTATTTCTCCCACTTAAGCTTTTCTTGGGAATATTATGTTCCCTTTTCTTCTACCTACAACTTAAATCCTTTTCTCTCCTTCCGGTGATCTCCGACTCTCATGGGACTCTTTAATATAAACGCTTTCCCTCTTACTACGTAATTCTTCATTTTCGTGGACCTAAGAAGGAACCACCATACTGGACCCTGTCTACCCTTTGGTACGTACGATCAGATCGTGGTCTATGTAAGAGCAACTGATTAATCCTCGTTCTTTCATTAGTTATAAAGTTAGTACCCCGAGTCTCGTCCTTACAGTATAATTTATCACTTTTCATCTCCCCTTTGTTCTTTGACATTTTCAATTCTATCGTACAGTATTTACTTACTCAGTGCAAGAGCCCGTGTCTTGCTATAGGCAAAGCATTCTAAAACAAATGAACGAACGCTTCATAGTCCTCAGTAATGTAGGCCTGGGTCTTCCAACTCTTCTATTGCCTTGTGGAACCCAGTTGAAAGTTTTGTGAACTAATCTCTCATGGGAGTGCAAAGAGCATGTCCAAACCATCTCCTTCTCCCCTTCACCATGATCTCATCCACATATGGCACTTGAGTAATCTCTCTCTAATCCTGTCTTGCAATTTAACTCCCAATATTCTTATGAGGGTTTTGTTCTAAAATGTACAAAATCTGTTGGATATTGTTTCATTGTCATACCACGACTCATGCCCATACAGTAACACCGATCTCACTAAACATATATAGACTGATTTTTATATGTAACTTCAGGCAATTTGATTTCCAAATTTTAGTTAACCTAGCCATTGTCTGATTCACATTTTTCAATCTTTCATTAAACTCAAATTCTGAAGATCCTGTATTAGCGATCATAGTTCTTAAATATTTAAGTGATTCCACCTCATTAATCCCTTCTTCCAATGATATTTCATCTTCCATTGGATATTCCGTTCTCACCAT
>NC_090757.1:28581936-28584436 GCF_036898095.1 Palaemon carinicauda
AACTCTCTGGTGGTAGTATCTGAACGGGTGGCTGGTGCTTTGGTCAACGAACTGCCACAAGATCATCTTAAGTGGGTTTCTATCAGCTGACAGTGTTAGCGCTCTTAGATGAGTAATTGAATCTCCATGACTTAAATAGTATGCGCCTCACATTCTTCAATGGCTCAAATGTTCCAGACCGGTGATCGTCAGACTGGGGTTCGAATCCAGCTCAAACTCGTTAGTTCCTTTGGTCGTTGCAACCTCACCCTCCATTTGAGCTAAGGATTGGGGGGGGGGGGTTAGGAGGAGCCCATACGTCCATCTGCTGAGTCCTCAGCAGCCATTGCCTGACCCTCCTTGGTCCTAGCTTGGGTGGAGAAGGGGATTGGGCGCTGATCATATGTTTATATGGTAGGTCTCTAGGGCAATATCCTGCTTGATAGGGCAATGTCACTATCCCTTGCCTCTGCCATTCATGAGTAGCCTTTAAACTTGATGAAAGAATGGATTTTATGCCCTTTGGTAATGTAGAAGACGTGGGTCATATTATTCCATACTTTAATTTCTTATCTCTGCATTTATTTCTATCTATTTTTACAGTCTTCAAGTGCCTATCATATATTCCTTTCCAATATCCGTCAACAGAAAATTTTAGCATCATTTGAATATATTTACGATCAGTGTCTTCTTTGTTAATTTTAAGTGACTTATATTTGTTTCATTCTTTTTTTCACGTACACTTTTTACCTTTCGGTTATTTTTTTTTTCTAAATGTCACGGTTCCCATCAAATACACATGTCATTTTTCCTCGTACAGTTTATACCTTTCATTTATATATATATATATATATATATATATATATATATATATATATATATATATATATATATATATATATATATATGTATGTATATATATATATAGTGTGTCACGGTTGCCATTAAATACACATGTCTATAATCTATAATGTGAATATCTCTGTTTTTAAATCCTTTTATTTACTTGAAAATTTTCTTTAATAATAGTAATGTATGTCAAGACATACAGTGCACGTTATGAAATCGAGAATATCTGCTTCTTCAAAGAATACCAACCAATAACATGATTCCTCTTCCTTGGCGAATATCACCTCAGCAAACATGGTCGATTTACTTAATTTAGTTGATCGAGTACAGAGTCAAGTTTGCTTCGCTAAGGCGAATGTTGCTTTGCTCTCGACTGAGGAACTTTTCCACTTGAGACAACTAAGAAGAAATGAAGGAATTGGTGGTTATTGGATAAGGAATTCAATCTTGCATTTTTTTATACAGACTAATACCAAGATTATGATATGATCTCATATCTTTTATGGTTCATCTTATTTATTTCTCAGGCATAGGGGAGTTTTATTTCGAGATTGTCTTTATTCATGAAAATCAGGCTGAAAAAAAAATGATGTAGCGTTCGCAGTAATTATCAGTTAAGTGGAGTGAATCCTAATGGTAGAATTTTCCGAAAAATATATATCCATATCTATCTATCTATCTATATATATATATATATATATATATATATTATATATATATATATATATATATATATATATATATATATATATATACATATGATCAACACCTAAGCCCCTCTCTCCATCAAGCTATGACCAGGGAGGGCCAGACAATGGCTGCTGATGACTCAGCAGGTAGACCTACGGTCTCCCCAAGATCCCCCAACTTTCACTTACAAAGTCGATGAGATTCCAGACACTACTCTAAAATTACCGAGCTTGAGGAGGGTTCGAACTACCGTCCAACAGATTGTGAGACCGGGACGTTTCATCACCTGGGAGTTACTCATAAAGAGATCACAATGCGAACGTAGAGTGGAACATGCAGTAATTTGGAAATTTATTGACAGCTTAGGTGAAGTTTGAAATGTAGGGCACCTTCGCTATGAAGAACTTGTTGCTGGGCACAATATACGGTTCAAAAAGAAGAAATTAAGGGGAGCAAAAGCTCAAATAGCTTGAAAAATTGAAAAATTGTTCAATGAGATAAATTATATTGATTAATCAAGAGTAAATGTCCATCATTTTGAATAGCCTATACAGTATATCAGTTTAGTGAGATCAGTGTTACAGAATGGACATGAGTCGTGGTATGACAATGTGACAATGAAATATCCAACAGATTTTATAGATTTGAGAACAAAGCCCTCAGACGAATATTGGGAGTTAAATGGCAGGACAAGGTTGGAAATAAAACTATAAGAGATATTACTCGAGTGCCATATGTGGATGAGATCATGGTGAGGGGTAGATGGAGATGGTTTGGACTTGTTTTTCGCTCTCCCTAAGAGAAATTAGTTCACCAAATTTTTAACTGGGCTCCACAAGGCACTAGAAGAGTTGGAAGATCCAGTTCTACATGGCTGAGGACTCTGAAGCGTGAAGTGGGAGATGATGAATGGAGAAATATTGAGTTAAAAGCTCAAGATAGAGGCGACTGGCGAAATCTAACCGAAGCCCTTTGCGTCAAT
>NC_090757.1:28591936-28606936 GCF_036898095.1 Palaemon carinicauda
ATACCCAATGCAAAATAACCTCACGAATGGATGAGCACCAATCATTTATAGTTTTGGGTTAATATGTAAAAGTGAACCCTCGCTACTTCGCGGTTCGACAATCGCGGATTCACCACTTCGCGGGGTTTTTCCATAACCCATATATATATACATATCGCGGATTTTCCGGAAAATTCGAAAATACCGCGAAATCTGAAGACCCCCAAATACGATATTTTGTTACCTGTAATTCCATTAATACTGTAATTAGTAATATCTGCTCTTACTGATTGTTCATTGCATTACATATGATATATAATTCAGCACAGAAAGAAATAAAACACGAAAAGAGAATGTGATCATACGATAATTCAGTACGTAGTAAAATTAAATCGAACATGAAACGCAAATCAGATGCAGTCATACCATATTAGAATGGTGTGTACAGTACTGTAATGGATGTGCTTCTTTTCCATGAATCTTTTGTATGTATACGTACGTAGTACAGTACTGCATCCAATAATATTCTTTGTTGCAAAAATCACATTTCGAATAAGCGTACGAGAGAGAGAGAGAGAGAGAGAGAGAGAGAGAGAGAGAGAGAGAGAGAGAGAGAGAGAGAGAGGCATAAAATAGCGTACGTAAATTTTTATTATTATTGTTATTATTATTATTATTGTTGTTGTTGTTAATAAAATTATTATTGTTATTATTATTATCATTATTATTATTATTATTACTGTACAGTATTATTATCATTATTTATTATTATTACGGTATTGTACTTAATCTACGTACGTTCAGTATGCGCGGGGCATCTTCTATGAGTAACCAACGCATCATAGTACTGTAAGACGGGTTGTGATTGGTTCAAGCGCTGATAGATGACGAATCAGAACTCAAGTTCTGTTATCTAGCCTGTGATTGGTGTTTTGCCTGCATCTTCTACCCGCAGCATCAAAGTTCTCGCGGGGCTGGATCGTTCACTTTCTCTTACCGCGTATCGCTGAGTAGACGTTCTTAAGTTTGTGAAGTTTAATCTGTGCTGTGTGCGACCTTTTTAAGTTGAACTTTTTGTTACAGTACTGTACGTAAATCCTACTGTAATGGCTCCCAAGCGTTCTGCTTCTCTTAAGGCTGGTAGTGAGCCTAAACGCCACCGAAGGATGATGACGATAGCTGAGAAGGTTACGCTTCTCGACATGTTAAAAGATGGTAGAAGTTACGCGGCCGCCGGCCGCCATTTTGGCATCAACGAATCCACCGTTCGCTATATCAAAAAGGACGAGGCGAACATTAGAAAGACGGCTGCAATCACCTTTAGCAGATCAGCGAAGCGAGTCGTTACAACGCGTAATAAAACGATCGTACGCATGGAAGGTGCTTTAGCTGTGTGGATTGCCGACTGCCGGAAGAAGTACATAGCGTTGGATACGAACACCATCCAAACAAAGGCTTTGAGTTTATATGAGAATTTTGCTGCAAAGGAACCTAAAGACGACGACGGCAACCATGCTGAAGATGATGATGATGCAGATGATCCTCAACCAGGGACATCCACTGATTCCCAGCCTCAGAAACGTTTTTCCGCAAGCAAAGGATGGTTCGCGAAGTTTCAGAAACGCTTCGCCCTGAAAAGCGTTTCCCTGCATGGGGAGTCTGCTTCCGCTGACACTGCCGCTGCTGAAACTTACGTGAACCAGACGTTCAAGAATATTATCGCCGAAGGTGGATACAAGCCGGAACAAGTCTTTAATATGGATGAGACTGGCTTGTTTTGGAAGAGAATGCCGTCGCGAACTTTCCTGTTCAAAGAGGAAGCCAAAGCCTCTGGCTTTAAGGCATTCAAGGATCGCGTTACCCTCGTGATGTGTGGCAATGCTGCTGGATTTTTGTTAAAGCCGGGGCTTATTTATAAGTCGAAAAATCCTCGCGCTTTGAAAAATAAAAATAAGAATCTCCTTCCCGTGTACTGGATGCATAATCAAAAAGCATGGATTACGAAGATGCTGACCTCCAACTGGTTCCACCAGTGTTTTATCCCGCAAGTCAGCAAATATCTCGTAGAGAAGGGCTTGCCATTCAAGATCCTTCTCCTTATGGATAACGCTGGTGGACACGCAACTGACCTGTCGCATGAGGGCATTCAGGTTGAGTTCCTGCCACCCAACACCACGTCATTAATTCAACCGATGGACCAGGGGGTTATCAGGGCGTTCAAGGCCCTCTACACAAAGAATACCTTGGCGGACCTCGTTGCGTGTGTGGATGCTGCCCAAGATGACGAGGATGAAGATTTCAACTTGAAGGCGTACTGGCGGCAGTACACCATAGCCACGTGCCTGCAGAATATTCAGAAGGCACTTCAAGAGATGAAACCTGCAACCGTGAATGCGAGCTGGAAGAAGTTGTGGCCCGATATTGTTTACGACGACAAGGGATTTACTCCGTCGGAAATCCAACACTCTGCAATACGGAAATCTGTGCAGTTGGCTGCCATAATTGGGGGTGACGGGTTTGGCGACATGACGACTGAAGACGTCGACGAGTTGTTGGACTGCCATTCCCAGCCCCTAACTGACGCAGACCTCGAAGACCTGACGAAATCGGCAAGTGAGGAAGAGAGTGATACCCAGGAAGAGACCCAAGAAAATGTCGAAGAAACGGGCTTAACATTAGAACGGCTTGCCAAGTTCTGCAACCATATCAAGGAGGCGAAAGAAATGTTACAAGAGTGGGACGAGGATATGGTTCGCTCGATGCAATTCTCCAACAAGGTCGATGACATCATGACTCCCTACAGGATGCTCTTGGATCGAAAAAAGAAGCAGCGGCAACAACTTCCGATCACAATGTTATTCCAGCCTCTCAAAAAAGAGCCAGTTCCTCCTGCTAGTACGCCTTCGGAAGAAATTGAAGAAGTTTCCCAGGAAGAAGTTGAAGAGGTGTCCCAGGAAAAGACACCTCCGTCTGAAGAGACGTAAAATACTATCATTGACTGCACAGTAGAACACATCATCAGCTTCATCATCATCATTTCTACTGTGCAGCAAATTCATCGCCATCACCATTCAAGTTTTTCTTCAACTTCTTTCGTGGTGAGTACAGTAACAATCTTTATTTTTTACTTTAATATTCTTACTGCCTGTTTTATAGTTTAGTAATGTACGTACTGTATGCATTAAGTTAAAGGGAAGGTTTTAAAAGTCTACATGTTGTAACCTATCATATTTTTTTTGTTTAAAATTTACATTTACGTACGTAAAACAATCTCTCTCTCTCTCTCTCTCTCTCTCTCTCTCTCTCTCTCTCTCTCTCTCTCTCTCTCTCTCTCTCTCGTAAATTGTTTTCCTGCTTTGCTACGTACAATACTGTATAATTTATATTTGTAAGGTAACATATTTTGTAAATGCTTTTACTGTAAATACTGTATGTACTGTATCATTATTTATCACTATCATCATGCGCGTTAAATGCCTTGTTTGTTCTGAGCGTGGTTGTTTACTGAGCGTACACGCCGTCGTTTCAGGCGGCGTCATAAAGAAAAAGATTTCATTTGGAAGTCCTAAGAAAAATACGTAAACTAAAACATTGGTAATAAAAAAATCAACATACAGTACTGTATAATCAATATAATCGATGCAACAACTAACCTATACATATATGTGTACACTGAGTTTGTTTCTTCATTATGATCAGAGATGAACGTAAACAAAACATTGGTTGCCATTTTTTATCGTGCTTTTTAGGTGTTTAGGAAACGCATGATATAAAATCGCCTTTAATATTTGTGCCTGTTTTAGTTTAGGGTGCTGTAGTACATGCATTAAGTGTTCTGTACATTAAAGGGTGGTTTGTTAACAGTACTACGTACAAGGGAAGGTTTTAAAAGTCTGAATATACATGTTAAATACTGTAAATAGGTAAATATGATGTCACTACTTCGCGGATTTTCACCTATCGCGCCCGCGTCTGGAACCTATCTACCGCGATAAACGAGGGTTCACTGTAGTTTAATTGCTAGCGAAAATGAAATTTGCTATAAGAAATGAACGAATGCTGGCTAGCTTGTTGTTTTTCTCTATTTGTTCAATGGGGGCTGGGGCATGATAACTTACGTATTGGTCAATTTAAATGGGAAGTATGTTTTTTACTCTAAACCTATTGTTTACATTTGAGAGACTGAAGGGGACTTACTGCGCATGCGTTTTTTCCCATGGATTGCGGAGCTTTCTGTGCATTTACAATGATGTATCTGTCAGGTGTTTTTTTTAAACCAATTAACAGCTTACAAGTAGTTCTTCATAAGTTTCCGGATGTTTGTTTACAACACGTATCCCCACCCCCTTTTTTCTTCAGTTTCATCATGGCTTCCATATGTCAAGATTGTTCTCTGAGGGAGTGGGAGATACATTCCCTGTTTTTCAGAGAAAATCAATGGGCATATGAGTCCCTACAGAACCATGGAGTCATCCTTTCAGACGTTCAATGTCCTTCCTGCCAACAGCCGTGTGTCTTTAGATCTCAAGTTAATCAGTGGGCTTGTAATCGATCAGTCAAATTTGCTAAGAAGGGAAAGCGTCGGGCATGCGGATTTTCCATAACTGCATATAAGGGTACTTTCTTGGAAAAGGCTCATGTTCAAGCATGGGTAATACTGCCATTCATGAATCATTTCCTTGAAAGGGCCTTTTCGCACGGCAATGTAACCTATAACCTTGGCTGGACATTACAAACTTTGGTTAACTGAAGGTTTTACAGTTCGGAAGTCAATGAAAATTACTGCCAAAACCGGCCAGCTATTGGTGGGCCTGGCATTGTCGTCGAAGTGGACGAATCTAAGAGGTCCAAGCGCCTACATAATTTCCTGCTTCAAGCCGCCAAACTGTACCCCCCCCCCCCCCATCTACGTCTACGACAGGGATAGTGACAGTTCTTCGTTTGTCACAAAAGACCCTTAACCTTATACCTCCCAAACTTAGGGTAAGGGTTTATTTGTGAATTGTTATTTCGTTTTAGTTTGTGACCTGGGAAGGGGGTCTGTGGTCTTACCACCGGCTAGGGGTTGTGACCTGGGAAGGTCTGTGACCTGGGAAGGGGGTCTGGGGTCTTTCCCCCGGCTAGGGTTTGTGACCTGGGAAGAGGGTCCGGTGGCTAGCCCCTGGCTAGGGGCTTTGACCTGGGAAAGGGGTCCTGGGGCTTGCCCCCGGCTAGGGGTTGTGACCTGGGAACTACTAGGTTAGGTTAGGTGAGGTTGTTAGGTTCTGTACCCTTTTACAAATCTCAAATGTGTTAAATAATCATGTTTGGCTTATGTTCAGCCACTTACATGATCCATATATTTTTCCAGCTGGTTATATTGCTCATATTTTGCATTTCTGACCATTATTATTGCTGTAAATCACTCGTTTATGACATTTCCCCCTCTCTAATAACCTTGAGTTCCCACTGGGGTCCCCCATAATTGTCTTTATATAAGGGGGTCCAAAAACTCATGAACGGGTGGTTTGCTCCAATAATCAATGTCAGAAATGCATAGAACACAAGATAACGAGTAGGAAAAATATATGGTTCATGTATTTGGCTAGAAATTAAAGTATCATACTGTATATTTACCTAGTTTTGTTAGAAATTCTTAATTCATTTGCAACAAATTTATATTCAAATTTTTTGGGTTCAAGCCATGTCGTCCTGATGGGAGATCCTTCCGGCAGTTTCCTACTGTATGATATTTCTGCGAGTGATATTACAAGAGAATTACTGTCGGGTATCGCAGGGTTTTAACCCCTGGAACAACTATCCTAAGATATCGTGTATATCAGGGATGTATCTGTAGATAACCATAGATATCTGCACCCCTAAGAGACTTAACGCAGTCTAGGAAAAGTAAGGTGCCGTTACGTATCCTCTCCCCTCATGGTACTACTGTTTGTCACTGATGACGTCATCCTTTCTATCGCAGCATCCTACTCTGTGCGTAGTTTTTTCGAGTGCGCTTTTTTCAGTGTTTTTGGAGCATTTTCATGCATGATGGCTTCCTCTTAGTCGTCTAAGTTGAGTACTCTCTTCTTTTACAATTTGAATTAGCTTTCACTGTCTCAGATCCCCTCGGGGAGTGGTTATTTAGCTTTTATTAGGCGACGAGAGAGTCATGCGCTCCGAGTACAGCTAGCCATTGGGCGCCATGTCGCGTACCCAACCGCCCTCTTATTTCGTGTTCATTTAGTCTTATTTCACTAGTATCACGTTAGCAAGCCTTATTTTTAGTATTACGATGCCTTGGGCTCTGTTTTGTGAATACATTTACCATGCATTAATATAATTTAAGTTTTAGTGCGTGTCAGTCCCGGCTAGCCTAGCTTAGAGAGTGGTTAAGTTTTAGTTGGATATGGGCTTGCCGATGGCGATCAGGTCTTTCTTACTGGACTCGTTGGCAGTGGCCATCTTACCCTTAAAGGGTTTTTTGCTTCGGTTATACTTGTTTACTGAGCCCCTATACCCGCCTGCCTTCGATCCCTGGTTTTTTCGACCTATCAGGCTTAGCCTAGCCATCGTCGGGGAATCCGTTGGTCCGCCATGTTGCATTCGCTCGTGATCTCTCATGCTAGGACTGTGCAGGCCATTGGAGTTCCTTTTTGCGAAGGGTGATCTCAACTTATCGGTGCGCCGACTTACCTGCGCTGTTGTTACGCAGTCCATTGGAGCTTTCCTTTGCGAAGGTTGATCTCAAATTGTCGCTGCGCCGACTTACACCTGCACTGCCGTTACCTCCTAGCCTCTAAGATTTCTTGATCGACCTGTTGCATCCTATATTTATTTTATACTGGCTTCGCCATCTCTGACGGCGTGGCATTTGTTTTAGTGTCTTTCTAACCTTTCCTGGGATTCAGGATGTGGCAGCCTAGAGTGTCTCTGTCTAGAGACTCCCTTGTTGGGATAACCCTCGGATTGAACCCAGATTTCTTTCTGACCCTGACATCCTTGCCGTCACCTCTGTTCTGGGGATTGTTTAGGGAGTGCTCATATGGTGCATGGGTATAGCTACACCATGCCGTCACCTCTTTTATATCCTAGCCTTTCCGGACTTACATTGCTTGAATTTTATCATTATGCTGCTGTGTATTTGCATTTGTTGATTGTTGTGGTTGGTTCCCTCTGGGATCTGACCCTCCATGGCCGCCAGCATGCTTCTCCCTGAGTGGGTAAGTTGTCAGACTGATGGCAGTGCCGGTACCTAACGCCTTTTCCGCCACCTATCGGCACACTATCCTCTCCTATAGTACCTGTACCGGCGATGCGTCGCTACTTACGGCAGTGCCGCCACTGTTGACACTGCCTTTATTTATGGCAAGGTGTTTTCTGTGGAAACCCTTGCCGGATATCGCCGCCACCCCTAGGTGCCATTGCCCCTGACGGCCTTGCCGTTACTGGTGGCAGGTCTAGTAATAGTCTATGGGAGTGGATGTCTGTGCTAGTGCCTTAGGGTAAATAGGATGCTGGCGGCAATGCTGTTATGCCCCTGGCGCTGTCGGTACTTCTGGCAACGCCAGTACCCTTAGGGCACATGCCTTTCTGTCCTCTTTGTCGGAGACCGCCTTTCCTAACCTAAGGTGGGTTCTCTACTGACTGTATGTGAATTCAACTACAGATCAACCTAAAGGCCTTACTCCAACTTTTGAGGCTTCTTTATATATGCTAGGCCTGGGAACCCCTCTTACGAAAGGTTTTCTATGTCCCCTGCGTGGAAATAACCACTACATATGGTTATTGGTTTTCTATCAATTTGCCCATTCCTCTCTGAGGGTATGGATTGGATAGATGGGTGATAACTCTATAGGCTAGACACCAACTAACCTAAACTCCCCCGCTCTAACCTAACCTACAAGCTCAGTCCTTGTCTACTTACCGAACTCCCGTTACACTGCCATATTCTTAGTCAGCCGTCATTATACTGTACATAAGGTAGGCCACTATCATACAATCCCTTTAAATTTTAGCGAAATCGGAATTCACTTGGTCACAGAGAAAAAAACCAAAATAGGCGTCATAATAATTTACGTCCACTGTTTACTTTTTGGAATAGGTGGTTGGTTACTCCACAGACGTTATTTGCTTGTTAGCGTTTATTATTTTAATAGTTATAAAATGTTACCAATCTCAAAAATACATCATGCTTATCATAAAAAGTACATTGAGTGCCGGACCGTTATAATTCAAAGCTTCCTGAATGTTGGTAGTAATAGAAAGGTATTTCTTTTTTTTTGGACCTTCTCCTGTAAATGAAAACAAAACGTAATATGTTGAATTAGTTTTTTTTATACATCTGCAATTTACGCACTAATAAAGTATAACGATATTATGCCTACTATACAATGCCTAGTATGAATTGAAATTGAGAATATGTTATTGTAGCTCATCTAAATTATATATATACAGTATGTATATATATATATATATATATACATATATATATATGTGTGTGTGTATATATATATATATATATGTGTGTGTGTGTGTGTCTATATATATACAGTATGTGTGTATATATATATATATATATATACTATATATATATATATATACTATATATATATATATATATACTATATATATATACTATATATATATATATATATGCGCGTGTGTGTCTATATATATATATGTATATATATATATATATATATACCTAGGCACTTCCCCAATTTTGGGGGGGTAGCCGACATCAAATAAATGAAAAAAGGGCACCTTTCCTCTCTGTTCCTCCCAGCCTGACGAGGGACTCAACCGAGTTCGGGTGGTACTGCTAGGGGGCCACAGCCCATCCTCCCCCGTTATCCACCACAGATGAAGCTTCATAACGCTGAATCCCCTACTGCTGCTACCTCCGCGGTTATCCAAGGCACCGGAGGAAGCAGCTGGGCCTACCGGAACTGCGTCACAATCGCTCGCCATTCATTCTTATTTCTAGCACACTCTTGCCTCTCTCACATCTATCCTCCTATCATCCAGAGCTTTCTTCACTCCATGAATCCACCAAACCTTGGCCTTACTCTTGTACTTCGCCCATCAACTCTTGCATTCATCATCTTCTTTAGCAGACAGCTATTTTCCATTCTCTCAACATGGCCAAACCACCTCAACACATTCATATCCACTGTAGCTGCTAACTCATTTCTTACACCCTTTCTTACCCTCACTACATCGTTCCTAACCCTATCTACTTGAGATTCACCAGCAGAAGGTTAATATTGTCTGTTATAAGTGTGGCAAGAGAGGCCATATCTCTGAAAAATGATGATCGAACCAACCGAAAGCAGTCGGCCAAGTGGTTAAGGATTATTCGACTTCAGAATGCGAAGACGAAAAAACAATTTGTAAAGGACGAAGAGGAAAATAAACCAGCTTATGTTTACACAACGAACAGGACAAAGCCAAGGTATGTTAGCAGCAATAGACGGGAGTGAGCAAACCCTGGTCAAGATATTACGAGACGCAGGTTGTAACCATAGTGTGGTGACACGAGTGTGGTGGAACAGTTCCTCATAGGAGACTGTTATTTTGAAAGGAATAGAAGGCGAGGCGGTTACCCCTATTTGCCATTTGAAACTGTTATGCGAGTTGGTGACAGGTCATTTCGATTTTGCGATAAACGATTCATGGTTGTCGAAGGAGGAGACATCCTGCTGGATAATGAGGGTGGTACAGTAGAGCGCCGTTTGTCCCTTGTCCCATTGTAACGTAGAGACAATTGAACTGAAATCGTGAAGGACTACCCATATCTGTTTTTTACTTGTTTGACAACTAGGAATATGATGAAGATAGTGGCTGAAAAAGACGAAAAGAAATTGAAGGAGCGATGAACTTGGAGAATTTGTTTTCCGAAGAGGAGGATTCTCTTGACTACATAAGAGGAGAACTCCCGAGTAAGCCCAAGAGAGGAGGAACGAATGACGAATGAACAGGAAGAAAAGGACCTGGAAGAAATAGAAAATTCAGCATTAGAAGTAGGACAAGTTAGTAGGAAAAGGCTGATAAATTTGTAACGGAAGGATGCGACGATAAGAGTTATTGTACCGTGTAGTGGATGAGACGGAGACACAGCAGTCTCTCGCCTGTTATTATCTTAAAGACAGGTTGCTTATGAAGAAGCATAGACCCGTTGATATCCCTGGGAATTCCGAATGAGGGATATACAGTCAGATCTTGATTCCCACACCGTTGAGAAGACAGGTGATCGCCGTACCGCACAACTGGACATATGGGAATAATGAAGACGACGGATATGAGGTAGGGGCGGTAAGTAAAGTGAACAAGTCGTCCATTATTCAGAACTTTGAAGAGAAATTAACTCAATTTAACCAGGAACAGCAAGAGAAATTAAGCTGAAGGATTAAAAGTTTCCATGAAATTGTCTCGGACGTCCCGAAACAAACCAACTTGACGAAGGATGAGATACACCTTAAAACTACGGAAAGACCATTCAAACAACATGCTTATCGACTGTCACCGTATCACCAAGAAGTCATGAGAAAAGGAGTGGATTATATGTTACAAAACGGATTAACCGAACAAAGTTCTAGCCCTTACATGGCTGCGCATGAAAAAAACCAGGCAGATCTCTTAGGATGTGTACGGACTACCGAAAGTTGAATTCGATCAGTGTGGCCAATGATTATCCATTGCTACTCATCGACCAACTACTTGACAATATCGGACAAGCGAGGTTAGTCTCAAAGATTGACTTCTTAAAAGACTATTATCAAATTCGTTTGGACAATGCAAAATTGTTTTCAGCTTTTACTGTATAACCCCACTTGGGTTATACCAATACACCATCTTGCCATTTGGTCTATTGAACACCCCCGCTACTTTTCAACGTGTGATGGATAACCTTCTAGGATTGTTTGAAGGAGTAGGTGTATATCTCGACAATATTATGGTATATTTATTGACCTGGGAAGAACATCTCCGAATCCTGAAGAGAGTATTTCAAAAGATGCGAGGAGCACACCTGACGGTTAACCGAGAGAAGAGCGAATTTGGGAAGGCAACAGTTCTTGGGATTTGAAGTTGGAAGAGGTCTAATCGCCCCAGTAGCCGCTAACGTTGAAGGAATAAGGAAAGCCTCAGCCCCACAACGAGGAAGCAATTACATCGTTTTTTAGGGATGGCAGGATTCTACCAACGTTTTTACCCAAACTTTTCAGCTGTAGTTGCTCTCTTGACGGATTTGACCAGCCCCAAGAAAAAATTTGTATGGACCAGCGAGTGCCAGGAATCCTTCGACAGGATAAAGGCCATATTAACTTGAAACCGATACTGCGAGCACCTGATTTCAACAAGAAATTCCTTATCCAAGTGGATTTATTTTGTCGTCGAATCTGAAGAAACATCAATGAGCCTACTCTTCTGTTGAAAAGGAACAACTAGTGCTAATCACAGCGGTATGAAAATTTGAAGTCTACGTAAATAGACCAGTGTTGAATTTTTTTTTATACATACATACACCCAGGCACTTCCCCCAATTTTGGGGGGTAGCCGACACCAACAATGAAACAAAACAAAAAAGGGGACCTCTACTCTCTACGTTCCTTCAGCCTAACCAGGGACTCAACCGAGTTCAGCTGGTACTGCTAGGGTGCCACAGCTCAACCTCCCACATTTCCACCACAGATGAAGCTTCATAATGCTGAATCCCCTACTGCTGTTAAGTGTATTATTTCAATCACCAGTGTTTCTTACAGAACTCTCTCGTATCCCTGTTCAAGAATCGAAGTAAGAGTTTTTTTTAAATAGTTCTTAACAATAATTACCTAGTTTGTTTTGAGTATATGTAAGAGACCTTTGGATATACAATGTTTTTATATATTGCCAACTGGGAGTTATATAATTTCTCAGCGCTCCGGTATTATTCAAGGTGTAACAGATATATGTAAAAACAAACAGGAAAGTTTGGAACTCGGGAGGTCATGTAACTTGCCAACCGTAATATATAATATATTTTTAGTACCCAGATCCTTGGGATCAATTGGGTCTATTTTAGATATTGTTGATAACAGGGCTGTATTTTCATTAAAGGTTTGAACAATTTAGTGTTGATAGGATTTTGTGTATTGATAGAATATATTTTTTGGAGAGGTAAGATTTTTTTTTGTAAAAGTACAAGATGGCACAGTTTAATATCCAAGTGTGTTTGAAAAACCCAAAATGTTCAGGACTTGTCAGAAGCTTATGTAACTAAAGCTTAGAGTGGATCTCTAAAATGCCTGAAGTTTCTCATGAAGTTATCAAAAAATATGCAAAAACATGTAAATAACAGTGTTTTGCAAGAACATACAGCTACGTCCTTTGGGGGTGAAAGGGTTAATGGCATGTAGTTGCCATTCAACGAGTGGAATGATTAAAGCCCAAAATCAAGTGTCTAGCCTTAGAAGCATTGATAAACTCGGGAAAGTTGTCAGAAGAAAATATTGTAGCAGCTCGTGAACTGTTGGACGAGGCTGAAGCAGAATTCGTAGCGAAGCAAGGGTCGGGCGCTGAATGGGTTTCCTGATCCAAATTCCATGAAATTAAATAAAATCTAAGCAGTTTTACTTTATTAATTGAAATGATCTTTTGGGTACCAGGCTGTTTCATGCTCTTAGCAATTAGATATTTGTGATGCAATATTCTGCTAAGATGTATTTCTCATACAGTAGCCTATACGATGTATATTGAACTTGTTTAAAAAGTTAATTAGAGAAGCTTAACTGTTACTTTTCACGAATCAATCCAATGATTGTAGTTATAGACAGTTAATATTATTTTTTTTTTTTTTTTTTTTTAACTATGTCACTCTTCACTTTAGGAAAAGCCCAGCAATGATCAGTGAAAATAATTTGGCCCAAGTCCGGCAAATTTTGAATGACTGATGTCAGCAAATGTTTTCTTTATATTTCCTGAGAAATTCATGGAATTCTGAAAAGCAGAGAGGTGTTGCCGATTCATCTTAGCCATAATTTATCACATGCATTAATATACATCCTTAAAAGTTCTTCTCTCTCTCTCTATCTCTCTGACCTGTGTCCGTCTACCTGTCTCTCTGCCATACATTTTCTCTCTCTCTCTCTCTCTCTCTCTCTCTCTCTCTCTGTCATGTGGTATATTCTTCATTTCACCTACTTCTATGTTTTTCTTATATTCTAGTTACGTTGCACATATATTATGTATGAATTAAACAAGAATTAAACTCTCTCTCTCTCTCTCTCTCTCTCTCTCTCTCTCTCTCTCTCTCTCTCTGCCATGTGGTTTATTCTTCATTTCACCTACTTTGATTTTCTAATATCCTAGTTACGTTGCACATATATTTTGTATGAATTAAAGAAAAATAAAATTCTCTCTCTCTCTCTCTCTCTCTCTCTCTCTCTCTCTCTCTCTCTCTCTCTCCACCCCGTTTGAAGCCATGGATAGAATGATGACCGTACCCTCTGCCACTCCCACCCCTGGCTAATGTAAGGTAAAACCCTTTTAGTCGGTTCTGGTTCTCTGCAGGATTCAGTTAATCCGAAATCAAGCTTGACGAGTCCCAAACTGTTTACCTGATGTACATAAACGCATCCTTTGAAGAGTCTTGTTTCCCCTGGATAAAGGTAATCGAGTCTCATTGGCTACTTCTGCCTCTCGGTTCTAGAATCAGCTTCGCCTATTCGGTGCTATTAAGTCTTGTTAAGTGTGGGCTTGCGTAAAGAAAATGGGGGAAAGAGTGAAATTGATATTGTTTACAGTTTTAACATTTTTATTTTTTATATGCCGCCATTAGAATAAAAATTCTTGTTGTTTATGGAAAAAAGTATATTGAGATATTTGGAAAAGCATTGCTTAAAAAAGAAGTCAAAATTTTGTAACATCTGTGAATTTAAATTATATTTTCTAGTAAAATTTTTTTATCAGAACCAAACTCGTAATTTCCGTGATATATTTCATTGTAATTATTTGAGATGCATTTGAAAATCTCTCGTTCTGTATCTCTCCAGTCCTAATAGGGTATTTAGTGTTGGATATTAAATCGCTCATTATCACGGCTATGGAACTAGAATATGGTGATAAGGCATCACAAAAATATTTCTTTCCAAGAGATCGAAAATCATCTCTTGAAGGTCACAACTTCTTGTTTTCCTCACGAGAAAATGTGATTATTTAGTGATACCCTACGGAAATTCTAGATTACCCCCGAAAGACTTCGATATATAGTATCAGAACTTTTACACAAGTTTTTCGGTTTTGAACTTCTTTAGTTATTTTATGCCATTTATATCTGTATATATATATATATATATATATAATATTCACACCTATATATATATGAATACACATATGTGTATATACATATATATACCTATATATATGTGTATATATACACACACATATATATATATATATATATGTATGTATATTTATTTGAATATAAATATAAACATAAACTTTCCAGTCATCTGTATCCGCAATCTTCCTAAATTACTCTGCCTTTTCTCTCTCAAGGTCTCAAACGTATAAATATGTATATATATATATATATATATAACTATATATATATATGTATATATATTATGTATGTATATATATAAATTATAAATATATGTATATATATACATATATATATATATATATACATATGTATGTGTAAATATATATATATATATATATATATGTATATGTATATATGTATATGCGCACAGATATTAATCAATTATCACAAGGGTCTAGTTTTAATTGATATTTCATTTATAAATATAATTGTATGTTTATGTACATATATATATATATATATATATGTATGTGTGTATATATATGTATATGTGTATATATATGTATATGTGTATATATGTATATATATGTATATATATTTATATATACATACATACATACATACCTACCTACATACATACAGAATATATATCCACGGCTACAAATTAGTCTAAACAGTACAATGGCTTGGTTTTGATTTAGTATTTTTTATATATATGTATATATACATATAAATAT
>NC_090757.1:28611936-28621936 GCF_036898095.1 Palaemon carinicauda
AAACCACATTAATGCAGCCTGTAGCCTCGCGTCGTCTGTTGTCCTGAAGGACCAAACTAAACATTTCGCAAATCTCCTCTTTAAATTCATAGATATTTTCGAGTTGGTGACAAATTTCTTGATTTTACCAAATGCATCTCTTGTTATGGATGTTATTGTGTTGATCTGATTTTACGGATTTTTCCATCACATGTGACATTGCATCCTGTCATTAAGGATTTCAAGAGGAAGCCGAATACCTTGTTTTCCAAGTCTTCGATCATGTGGATTTGATAATAAACGAGCAACGTGCGGTGTGAAATGTTAGATGCCTTCGAATATATACGATAAAACGACTGAAGGACCCGTAGAGAGTAGGGTCCAGTGCAGTATAGGACGAGAAAAGTAGCCCTTAGTAAAGTAAGTACCTCGAAGCAAGTGACACAAAGCACCTAATGATGCAAGGTTGTCTGATGGGGAGTTTTGGCGTCGTCATTACTAAAACACTTTAGAGTCGATATTATCATTTCTCTACTTAATTTTCTGTTTCCTGTAACCTACCCTGAATATCCTGCAGCAAGTGGTTCAGAGCAGTTCCTGAAAACGTGAAATTATTTTTCTTGAAAGATTATTGGGAATTCATTGGATATCCATGAGGTAATATACATTACCCTCATAGTAGATACAAGGCTCCATTTGGCATTGTGTGCTAACAAATCAACAAAGTTTACATATTAAAATTTAAATCAAATGTTCGAAACTGTTAAATTTAAAATGCAGTAACCATATGATTCGCCTGCAATCGAAAGAACTTTTACTAGACATTTTTTTTTTTTTTTTTTTTTTATTTAGAAAAACTTACCATAGAAAAAACTTAGTAAAAAAAAGGTTTATAGAATAATGCTTTATAGGTATCTGTAAGGCTGCAATGCACGACTGTGAATGGCGTCTAAGGATTACTTGGTCGAAATTTATTTGCCTCCTTTAGGGGTAAATAGACCTTACTGAAGGATTCAATGGAGGGCTTTTCGTCTCAGTGAAGCCATTTCCTCTTGTAATTAAGTTGGCAACTTAAACCAATGACCTGAGATACCTTGATGGGTCGTTGGCTTCTTTCAACTGTCTGCTAATTGGAGAGAGAGAGAGAGAGAGAGAGAGAGAGAGAGAGAGAGAGACGAAGGTTATATACTTTTGCCGTCTTATCTAACATGATCTCACTCAATAGAGACGCGTAATCTATATATTCAATAAAATGCCATGAAGGTGAAGTGCTACTTACAGGTATGCTATGTGTGCATTGAAGTGTCACAGAAGTGCCTGGCACTTGAAAAAAAAATAGTCAAATGAGTCAAGTCTTCATGGAAATGTCAACTTATCAGGGTTGTATGATGATGGTCTTGAGCTATAAGATACATTGACACTGAGTGGCCTCCCTGGCCAAAGCGCTGGACCAGGGGGGGTCAAATTCATAAATCTATTCATGGGAGTGTGAAAGGGGGCCATAGGTGTAGTAGGTACAGCTGGATACAGGAATTCTTGGTATACAATCATTCGGGAGAAGAGCACCCTGTCACTCCTTCACTACGCGGCCAGTTCCTGTGTGTATCCCTGCCACCTCTTGTCATCACTCCCTACACACTGTTTGGTTACTCACTGTACAGTAAGGGTGTGGCAGGGTGCACTTCCCCAGAGCGACGTGTGCTAGGAATTCATGTATCCAACTGTGCTTTTGAAAATAACAAATCTACCAGGTTACCCGGCAATGCCCTGTTATATTTGCTATTGTATTTTGAACATGGGCACAAATTTTGCTCCCAATGAAGACATCTGGAAAGCATTATTGTAAAGTTGTATGTTTTCAAGAAAAAGTTCTGAATGGTGGGACATTTACGAGAAGTTCACTTTTTCATTTATTCAGGAGGTTCAACTAACAAAGGCAGTGTAATTTTCCCTCCACTGCAACATAATGCAGGAGGTTCATTCTTCCATTTCTGAGCAGTAGTAATTACATTACTGTGACATAATGTTAATTTGTACTATGCCTTCTGTTTCACATGGGTATCTTGGATTATAAGTGAAGGCACAAAGACACCATTGTACAGCATTGAAAGGATGTGCTCTTGCTTCTGCATGACTGATTCTATCAATAAGGCAACTATTCTCAGCTCTTTTCCGATGTTTCTTGGTTTTGATAGACAATCATTCTTTGTTGGTTATCCTGAAGTAGAGTCATTCTTTGATATTTTGATTCCCTGACTTCTTATAAGCTGCTATTCTTTGGTGGTCATCTTGTGTTTCATGTCAAGTTTCCATTTCGCTTGCATTAGTGTTCCTTCTTGAATTCATCTGCTCTTCGTCTTTGCGAAGTTAGATATCTCGATTGTTATTAATCCTTTTTTTTTTTTTTTTTTTTTTTTTTTTTTTTTTTTTTTTTAAATGAAGAAGTCTAGGGGACCAGCCTGCCCGATTTCATAGAATACAGTTTCAGGGGTCTGTAATAAGGAGGAACGTAGACCCCCAAGGTGGATCTTGATTAAAATAGAAATAGCGGTGTTACCTTTATCGATAAAAATTACATAAGATTCGATCATTAACTATTCTGTAAATTCCATGTACAATTTTTTTAAAGCGAACACGTCTGTGAACACACTCCCACACACACATACAGTACATACATACACAAACAATCCCCAGCTTTATTAGTATAGTTGTGCTTCCTTGTTTACCAAGTGCATTTGAAAGCATCGTTTTTTTTGTAGATAAGATTGGTACTAGTATCAACTTGTCAAGCTCTTACAAAATGGGTAATTGTTACAGATTCGCCCGCTTTTAAAACTTCCTTTGTACGTGTAAGTGACTTTGGTCTTCATTAGTTTTCTTTATCAAAATGTATTTTTCAAGTTAATTCGATTAATCATTTATCTCAATGTAATGTTTTCATTTATGTGAGTTCATAATCATTTATCCATTTATATCTTATGCTTTTAGTACTAAAAACTAATTGTTAGATTTATGTGATACCATCCTTCCCCTTCAAGGAAATCAGAGTATGAAAGACTAAAGTGAAGGATTGTTCAATGACTGAATCAGTAGATCTTCAAAAGTTCAAAGTTGGAGCAAATGTTTTTATGTTGACCAGGCTGACATGAGTTTTTATAGTTCATATATGACATATCTGTTTTTAACGTTGTTAATAGTTTATATAGGACATATATGTTTTGACGCTGTTACTTATTTTTTTAGAATGATATATTGTTAATTTATTCTCATCATTTATTTATTTCCTTTTTTCCTTTCCTCACTGGGCTATTTTTCCCTGTTGGAGCCCTTGGGCTTATAGCATCTTGCTTTTCCTTCTTGGGTTGTAGCTTGGCTAGTAATAATGATAATAATAATAATGACAAAGAAGTAAACATAAGCTTGTGATTACTGCGAATTAGTTGTTTCAAATATCTCCAAATTGTAGAAATGTAACATAGGAATAAGGCTTACTTTGCTTTCCAATTCGTTCTCTGATTTTCAGATTTATTACCCGTTTTGTAAAAGAAATCGTGTTTTATTCCATTTCATACCGTATTCATCAAGAAAAAGGAAATATTACAGGAATATAAATAGCCCTTAAAAGTTGATTTATAGTTGCATGACAAAAGGTTCGTCAAAGGACTTGTGCTCATCTATTATAACGTAGTCATATTTCACCTTATGATAGAAAACGGAAATTGAGTTGTCGTCACGGCGACTATAATATTTCATTGCTTGTACTCATTCTCTCCACTTCCTCTTGCTTGCCATTTTTAGCTTTAATTGTTGGAGCCATTTTGCCCCCACTCCACTGAGGAAAAGGGCTCGAAGAAGCTTTTGTGGGTGAAGTTGTAGTTACGGACGTGACAACATTTTTGAACAGAAAAAAATGTTTTCCTGTAATAAATAATGTGCTTTCATTGAATTTGACCTTCATTTCAATAGCAAATCAACCGAAAACCTGTTAGACCGCCTAAGAACAAGGATTTTTTTTTTTTTATTAATGGTTTTTATTCTGCCGTGCGCTCGCTTTGCTCGCGGAAAAAGAAAAGCATCAAGCTCCTATGCACTGGCAAGCAGTACGTGATGAGCTGCATACTCTGAACCCATTGATTATTATTTCTTAGATAATCGAGTTTTTATTTGCAGTGAAAATAAGTCCTTTTTTTAAACTCCTGCCTTTTATTAGAAAAACCTTTTCCGTCTATAACTATGATAAAAATCTAAACCCTTTTTTAATTTTCATTCTGGTGATATCACGTTGTTCAGTTTTTTTGTTACAGATCTTTTGATTAATATTTAAAACTTAGTTTCGTTAGATTAATTGAATTAAATACACGCTATATTTGTGTGCATACTATTCATATTCCAATGAATACATTTAGGGAAAAAAACTTACTTTAATAAGCACAAAGTTTTCTTAAGGAAATTCATAAGGAAGGCGAATTTCCTTAAGAAAACTTTGTGCTTATGAAAGTAAGTTTTTTTTCCTAAATTTATTCATTGGAATATGAATTGCATGCACACAAATATAGCTTGTATTCAATTTAATTAACCTAACGAAACTAAGTTTTAAATATTAATCACAAGATCTGTAACAAAAAAACTGAATAACGTGTAGAGAGAGAGAGAGAGAGAGAGAGAGAGAGAGAGAGAGAGATTGTCAAAAGGCAGATTGCTTCTCTCTCTCTCTTTCTCTCCGAGAGAGAGAGAGAGAGTGAGAGAGAGAGAGAGAGAGAGAGAGAGAGAGAGAGAGAATTGTCAAAAGGCAGATTGCTCTTCTCTCTCTCTCTCTCTCTCTCTCTCTCTCTCTCTCTCTCATGCTTATTTCGTCACTAGCTTTTTGAATACAAATACATTTTAGGCTCACCGTCGGAAGCCAATTTTCCAGACACAGTAAGTAAGCGGCATGAAAATGGCCACAGCATTTGAAGGCTTTCAGTTGTTGGTGTGTGGTTCGTACCTGCCTCGAATTTTGTGCAAGTTCGCTTTAAAAAAAAAAAAACGTCTTTTTTTTATTTCACTTCTCGTTAATCGTTTTATTCAAGAGTTTATATTCGTTTGCAGACTGGTGCTGCCTCCTTCAGTTTGAAACCTTTTTCGAATTCCTGGCTTCATAAGTGATGCTTGAGATGTTTCATTCTAATTCCTATTTGTTACATTTCCGATGCTTTTAATAATGTTTGGATGAATGCTAACTCAAAATAACCCCCCCCCCCTCTCTCTCTCTCTCTCTCTCTCTCTCTCTCTCTCTCTCTCTCAGGCCACAATTGAACGATTCTTTGGAAGACATCTAATTATTTTGTTATGATTTGCTTTGCTCTTACGCCTCTACACTATTTCATATATATTAAAAAATGAATGACTTATCTGTATATATATTTACACAGATGCTCGCCACATATATGTATACTGTATATGTGCATATGTGTGGGTCTGTTTTTGGGTAATATATGTTACTCCACTATGTAAATATGTTTATGGTACCTCAAGTCCAACTGATTACCACCCAATTTCCATAACTCCCATATTATGTAAAATTTTTGAATGCCTTTTGGCAAAACGTCTTAAATGTAAAATTTTTGAACGCCTTTTGGCAAAACGTCTTAATAGGTTTGCTGAAGGTAATCATCTTTTCCCAAGTTTGAAATTTGGTTTTCATAAGGTCCTTGGAACATGTAATGTCCTTCATACAATCTCCAATGCTGTACAGAAATCCCTTAATTGTGGTTAGGAAGTTCGTATGATTGGCCTTGATTTTAGTGCTGTCTTTGATCGTGTTAATCATGAGGCCCTTGTTTCAAACTCAAACAGTTGGGAGTGGGGGGGAGGGTTCCTTTCTTAGCATCATTATTGACATTTTAAGTAATAGATCACAAAAGGTTGTTATTGATGGGCACCATAGTGAGTATTGGACTGTGATTTCTGGTGTCCCTCAGGGTAATGCTCTTGGCCTATTACTTTTCATACCATATATATATATATATATATATATATTATGTATATATATATACACACACATATATATATAATATATATACATATATATAGGCCTATATATATATATATATATATGGTATGTGGTTTGGCCTAGAAAACAAGCTTGTTGCAAACTTACAGCAAATGTTTTATGTTGAATAAGCTGACATAAGTCTTTTTATAGTTTATGAAATATGTTTTAATGCTGTTATTGTTTTTGAAATACTTTATTTTAAGTTTTCATTACTTCTCATATCGTTTATTTTTTCCTTGTTTCCTTTCCTTACTGGACTTTTTTTTCGCTGTTGGAGCCCTTCTGCTTATAATGTCTTGCTTTTCCAACTAGGGTTGTACCTCAGCTGGTAATTATATATTGTGTATATATACATATTTATAATATATATATATATATATATATATATTTATATATTGATATAATTATGTATATATATATATATATATATATATACACATAGTGTATATACTGTATATACATACATACGTACATTTATATATATATATATATATATATACATATATATATTAGTATACACATATTCATGTATGTATGTGTGTGCGGTTGCTTGAGTGTGTTGTACATAGCCTATCTTTGACAAGTTGTGGCACCTGAGGTAAAATTACATTAGTCAGTGTCTCATTCATGATCTTGACCGCTGAATGAGACTGTGACAAATCCCCGTTGAGATACTTACACATCACCAGCTACCTCATATGCTCACATATATGCTATCATTTTTTATATTCCACTTTTTTTAACTTTAGCATTAATTGTTCCATGTTTTATAACTTGATGCCTTTTAAATGGCATTGAGGCATCTTGCTTTTATCTATATTTTTCTGTCATCCTTCATTTAGTTATTCTATCACGTCTTTTAAAACCTGTGTCATCTTCTTTACCATGATTACGTCTAATTACATTTTTTGAAAATTCAGTTTGAGCTAAAATGATCTCGGCGTATGCTCAAGGAATGTCATAACGATAAAGAATAACAAATCAAAGCCACCGAAAGTTAAAAGATGAAAAAGCCAAAACAACCCGTCTCCCTCGAGACAAGGAATAACAAAAAAAAAAAAAAAAAAAAAAAACTTCCTTTTTGGCTAACGCCGTTGGGATAAGTGCGTTAACGCCGGGATATTCGGTATAATCGAGTTCTTAATGGCGTAAACTTTCTCTGCGTAACTTCCACGTAAACGTCTTCTAAGTTTTGCCGAAGCATTTTCTCGGTCGTTAGGATGTAGTTCGCTGGTCCACTTACGGCCAAACATCATTATCATCTTTTTTTTTTATCTCCCTTGACGCCTTAGGATGTAGTTCGCTGGTCCACTTACGGCCAAACATCATTATCATCTTTTTTTTCATCTCCCTTGACGCCCAATTTTCGGATACTTGATCAAGTTTGATGAAGTCCACGCCTTCTTTTCGCTTCTCCAAGCCCTGTTTTGGTCTTCCTGTCTGTTTGTCCGTCTGCCAGTCAATACAACCTTGTCAATTTTCGGATACTTGGTCAAGTTTGGAAGTCCACGCCTTCTTTTCGCTTCTCCAAGCCCTGTTTCGGTCTTTCTGTCTGTTTGTCCGTCTGCCAGTCAATACAACCTTGTCAGTTTTCGGATACTTAGTCAAGTTTGATGAAGTCCGCAGCTTCTTTTCGCTCCTCCAAACCCTGTTTTGGCCTTTCTGTCTGTTTGTCCGTCTGCCAGTCAATACAACCTTGTCAATTTTCGGATACATGATCAAGTTTGATGAAGTCCACGCCTTCTTTTCGCTTCTCCAAGCCCTGTTTCGGTCTTTCTGTCTGTTTGTCCGTCTGCCAGTCAATACAACCTTGTCAATTTTCGGATACTTGATCAAGTTTGATGAAGTCCACGCCTTCTTTTCGCTTCTCCAAGCCCTGTTTTGGTCTTCCTGTCTGTTTGTCCGTCTGCCAGTCAATACAACCTTGTCAATTTTCGGATACTTGGTCAAGTTTGATGAAGTCCGCAGCTTCTTTTCGCTCCTCCAAACCCTGTTTTGGCCTTTCTGTCTGTTTGTCCGTCTGCCAGTCAATACAACCTTGTCAATTTTCGGATACATGATCAAGTTTGATGAAGTCCACGCCTTCTTTTCGCTTCTCCAAGCCCTGTTTCGGTCTTTCTGTCTGTGTTTGTCCGTCTGCCAGTCAATACAACCTTGTCAGATGATACTGGAACAGTGCTTTTAACTTTTCATTCTCTAATTTCTGCCTTGCCAAAGTCTTGAAGGCGAACCGTAGGTAAAACGAGTAAAAAAGATTAGGTTATGTTAAGGTGGGCATTTGGAAAAGTATAGTCTTCATGTTTATCCATAGTTACTTTATAGTCAGTGGAAAATTTGACCGAATTGAAATATTTTTAATGTTTTTTTATTTTAAGAAAAGCTTTGCTCTCTCTCTCTCTCTCTCATCTCTCTCTCTCTCTCTCTCTCTCTCTCTCATCTTTTCATTCATCAACCCCCCCTCAGTTGCACTCTATTCCTCCTTTCCTTAGTTATTATCTCTCCCAACTTTCCTTTCCCATCTTGCTTTTCTCCTACCCTCCACTCTCCCCTCGCCTTCCCCCTTCCCTTAATCCTCTCCCCCCTCGCCCCCCTCCCCTCAATCCCTACCCCCTCTCCCCTCCCCTCCCCTCCTCTCTACCACATAACTCCCTCAGATCGTGCTAACGCAATCATTAATATCGCTTTGAATTTTATTCTTCACTTCTTTGCCCTGTCATAGTTTCAAACACGGATTGTGTGTGTGCTTATATATTTAATAATCCACAGAGAGAGAGAGAGAGAGAGAGAGAGAGAGAGAGAGAGAATCACTGAAATATAAGTGATTGATGTATCAAAATCCTTTAATGTCACTCTTCTCGTAAATAGTTTCAATGATTATTTTCTGTAATATTTGTCGAGGTAAAATGCATTCTCCTGTCCGTTGCAAGAGCGTGGATAATAACAACGTTTTTTTAAGATGAAAACTGACGCTTTCAAATCTGGGACATTGGATTTTCGTATTATTTTCCCTTTTCTTTATAGCGAATTCATATTACTTATAGTTTTCAGACTTCGGACCATTTCAAATTTAATAGTTGGAGAATTTTTTCAATTTTTGTGCAGTGGCTAAAACGGGAATAGCTGTCAGACCAAACGAAATATACAAAAAAATGCTTTACTCTTTATTTGTTAGAGCTGACATTGATAGCAGCGCAACAAATATCTGCATGTGATCTTTTTCGAATTTCATGCAAATACTGCATGTGTGTTTGAATTTCCCTCGCAGCAAAATGGATGATTTGTTTGAAATGAATATATACGGTAATTCTAAACTTGGTCATTTTTAGGATACTTTTGCTACCGGAATCAATTGAAGTTAAAATCTCCAGTTAATTACCATAAATGATAGTAAAGATATTTTTGTAATTTCGACAATTATTATTATTATTATTATTATTATTATTATTATTACTATCCAAGCTACAACCCTAGTTGGAAAAGCAAGATGCTATAAGCCCAGGGGCACCAACAGGGAAAAATAGCCCATTGAGGAAAGGAAATAAGGAAATAATTAAATGAAGAGAACAAATTAACAATAAATCATTCTAAAAACAGTAACAACGTCAAAACAGACATGTCATATATAAACTGGTTTCTCAAATGACATTAATCGTTCTGTTTGTCAATTTCAAAAACATTTAAGCTTTACATAGATTCTATTATTAAAGAAAAAATGCCTTTCAAATTCATGTTGGAAAATACGCTTTGTTAGTTGCGTTTCATTATTGGATTAGTATATTTATGTATACAGCCTGCAAAATGTTTTACCAAAACACCACAATGAATGGGATGAAAAATTGTGATCAATTAATGCTTTAAATGCTAATATTACATTATCTATCTGTCTATCTATTATTTATAAACGTGTACATATATACGTATATACGTATATATATATATATATATATATATATATAGATATATATAGATATAGATATATACACATAC
>NC_090757.1:28626936-28639436 GCF_036898095.1 Palaemon carinicauda
TTTGGTAATGGGTCTCAAGAAGACACTATCAGGAAAAAGTACATTCATGGATGAATACTGATGTCTGTGTTTCGTGTGTTAGTTTGGGGATTCATTATGCTGCTTTGAGTCAGAACTGCTAAAGGAGAAATGCGTTTGAACTGACGTACTAGAACTGAATTATTCACAGTTATGAGATTTTTTAATCAGTAAAAGTCTTTTTGTAGATTATATTTACTTCGTCAACTTCATGAAATATTTTTCGTCTACATACATCCATTTATATATATATATATATATATATATATGTATATTTATGTGTGTGTGTATGTATATACACATATATAATGTCTATATATATATATATATATATATATATATATATATTTATATATAATTATATATAGTGGAAGGACATGTTTGAGGCCTTTGTTCTGCAGCTGACTAGTAACTGCTGCTGCTGCTGCTGATGATGATGATATATATATATATATATATGCAGAGGACTAGTAATGGTTGATTATATATATATATATATATATTATTCTGTCTGTCTGTATATATATATATATATATATGTGTGTGTGTGTGTGTGTACATATTCTGTGTCTATGTATGTGCGTATATATGTATGTATGTATGTATATATAGATATATATATATATATATATATACACACATATACATTGTCTATATACATGTATGTCTATGTATGTATGTGTATATATATATATATATATATGTACATATTCTGTGTCTATATGTATGTGCGTAGATGTATATATATATATATATATATATATTCTGTCTATATACATGTATGTTTATGTATGTATATATATATACATATATATATACATATATATACATATATATATATATATATATATATGCATATATATATATATTCATACCTGTATAAATTGAAGGTACATTTTTATTTGACTGTTAAGCAACGACAGAATGTATCCTAGTATTTATGGGAGCGCTCATCTAATCACATGGTTCGTATCTGCAAAATAAGAATTAACAAGAAATTACTTCCAAAGGAAAAAATATATTTTAGACTAAAAGATTTCTCCAAACGTCTTATCTTTCTCTCTGGAATAATCGTCCCCATTTCCTCCCTTATCTTTCTAATTAAAGCAATGAACACCATCGCCTCCTAAGCAGGATTTCCGTGCCAGGGAAGTGCTTGACTGCTTGAGAGTTTTTATATTTATTAATAGAATCAAAGCAATTGTTCGCAATACCATTTGCCCTCATCGCGAGACATCGTTAAGGGAGTCCAAGGTGATCGAATGCGAGAGCGATGTCGGGAATTAAAATTGGGAATGGTGCGCAAGTGGGAATAGAGAATGCGACATCGCTCTAATAAAGGGAGGGGAAGTCGAGGAGTAATCAAGGGAAATGAGTTTGTTTGTTGCAATTGGAAATGATACAGAAGAGGAGGCTCGCCCAGAAATGGACATGATATTGTTCAAAATAATCGCACTTTTAATTTAAAGTCTGTCGCAATTTATTTTCATTAGCTTTGAATAATTCAATCACTCTATCATCTGAGAAATCATAACGCTTATAGAAATTAGCATAAATGTATATATGAAACGTTTCTTAAATGTATTGTATAAATATAATATCTATTTGCGTTCATTACCGGTTTTATGGTTCTCTTAATGAAAAAAGATTCTAGCTTTCAGTATCTGTGCGTGAACTTTATGGGTATGTTATTTTTAATGGCAATTGCAACCATAAACAAAGCGAGAGTAAACAAATATGGTTTTTTGGTTCATACACTAATCAATTGGAAGAATAATAAAATACTATTAAGTATATTCATTCGCTTTACCGACCACTTTCCTTTCTTTGCCTTCCCAATTTGAATTCTATTCTTGAATATCGTCAACTACCCATATTATTATTATTATTATTATTAGTATTATTATTATTATTATTATTATTATTATTATTATTATACAATATCACATATTTGTGGTCATATTGTATATACATAAATGTATAGACATACACATACATGCAATCATATATGCATACACACATACACACATACACACACACCACACACACACATATATATATATATATATATATATGTATATATATATATATGCACATGTTTATTTATATATGCATTTATATATTTTTTTCCAAGCTTTTCTCTCGGTAATGACTTGTCACTACTCGGTTCTTATAATGCTTATGCTATGTATGTAGTGCGTGCGTTGGAGAAGCTGACCCCAAGATGCATGCAAAATACTTTGTCTGATTTCCCTATTGGCTTTAATATTGTATTATACTGTCTGCTATGGATCATTTTCATTTCATCTCTCTCTCTCTCTCTCTCTCTCTCTCTCTCTCTCATGAGAGGAGGTGGCATAAAGGATAAAATCATTGCGTATTTCCATAACTATCTCTTAGGGTAATGAAGATAAGGGTAATGTTAATGACCTTGAAAGAATTATAACCTATTTATGTGGGAAAGGAAGGACGATAGTTGTTAGAAAATTTCTTCTAAATATACACATGAATGAATGAATTTCGTATTGCAGATGAATGGAAGACCTGACCTTTATTTCCCCCAGAAGTCAAATAGTAAAGGTCTTCGGAATATAATTCCTAGTTTGATAGTTTTATAACTGTGTTATGCAAATATTGCAGATGGTACAGAGTTCTTGAAAGTTCGCTGTGCAGAATAATTACATGGGTTCGGAGTCGCAGTAATTGGTTAAACTTTAGGGATCTTTTACATTTCTGTTGCAAACATCTGTAGTATACTGTATTCTTATCAAACGTAAATCCAGAAAAAAAAAGATTTCTATTATGAATGTATATAGAAATTCCTTTCGGGCTAATGGATATTTAGTTCTGAAATGATTTTTTATTGTGGCAAAGTGATCCGAATTCGGTCACTGTAGGCATTACTAAACGGTCTCTAAAGGCCGCTTAATAATAGAAGAGGCAAGGGACAGTGTCATTGCCCTGGTTTGCAGGACATTGCCCTAGAGACTGACCACATATGCTTATGATCAGCGCCCAAGCCCCCTCACCATCCAAACTATGACCATGGAGGACCAGGTAATGGCTGCTGATGATTCAGCAGGTAGACCTGTAGACTTCCCCAAACCACCCATCCTTATCTGACAAGGATGGTGAGGTTGTAGTCACAAGTAAAGGTACCCTGACACTTGCACGAATTTGTGGCACGCATTGTCACGACTCGAGTCGTGAACTGGTGTGAACTCGTCGTGAACTGGAGTGAATTCGTTGTGAACCTATCGTGGCATGTCGTGACGAGAATTTGAAATGTTCAAAATTTTGGTCATGACAAAATTTCGTGAACGCGGCCTGAACTATGCGCGAACTGTTCGTGAACTCGTCGGGAAGATGCGGGAAGTGCGTAAACTATGCTAAAACTATGCATGAACTTGTCGTGAACTCGTCGTGCCAGTTCGTGTCAATGTGGACAGGTGAGCTGTGATTCTGAGGTAATTTTTTTTCTTTTTATTTTTTTTTATTTTCCAGTTCGTGCCACAAAATGTTACGACTTGCCACGACAAATTTGTGGCAAAAAGTCGTGCAAGTGTCAGCCTGGCATAACTCTCGATTTTGAGTTGAATCGAACCCCAGTCTGGTAATTCGCAAGTCGAGGACATTTCCAATGGGTCACCGTTCGTTTTCACCTAGTTACACTTCCACACTGAATAGCCTCCCCGTCCCAGGCGCTGGTATAAATTCTACGAAGACGACGACCTCCTCCCTCGCTTATATTCACCTTCCATTCAATATTCAAAGGTGTTAGCGACGTGTTCAAATATTCCATCTAGCTTTTCCTGAATCATGCTTTCGAGCTCGAGAAATTGCAAACCTTTCTTCATCCCATCTTTTTCGCTTCCTTTGTTATGGAAAGAATAAAAAAAGTTTGCGAAGGTAAAAGTCTCTTTTTGGAAAAGCCCAAAAGTTTCCTTTCCCAATTTCCGTTTTACAGAATTCTTATTTTTTTTTATTTAATCTAAAATTCTTAACTTTTTCCATGTCTCTAGATGATCTTTCTGTCATGTAATATTGCTATAAAAATGTGTTTAAAAATCATTGAAAAATGATACTGTTGATGTCTTTAATTGTCAACAAATAAAAGATACATATGTTAGAATAATAGATCATTCCAGACCGAGTTTCATATCTGATAGAGTAGGCCTACATGAGCAAGAGACCATGTTTTCCCATTTTCTGGGCCCGGACAATTTCTCCCGCGTCAACTTTTCTAAGTTCGTACAATATACATTTCCATAGCATTGGTCTATAAGTACTCTCATCTTGATACATAAAGTTAGTGCCATGAGACAGACGGAGGCTGAACCAATAAATGGGTTTATTGCTTTTCTGGAGAATACGGGCTGTGCTAGGGCCAATTGCTCTTGTCTGCTTAATCTGGCTCTGTCAACAATATTCTGGGAACGTAAGCGACACGTAAAAGATGAAATAACGTTGAAGAGCTCTCTCTCTCTCTCTCTCTCCTCTCTCTCTCCTCATCTCTCTCTCTCTCTCTCTCTCTTCACACACACATACACACACAAACCAACTGGTTAGTGCTCAATTTTCAAAATAAACTAGAATGGATGAACGAGAGCATACAGAAAAATCTATCATGCATCTATAGATCTGACTACCTAAACATGATCCTCCTAATTACGAGGATTAATGCAAAGGTTAAAGGAAAGTTTTATAAAAGCCTTGTTAGATCCCCCATGCCCTTTGGAGCAGAGACTACGCCGATAAAGAAAGAGCAAGAAAGATGAATGTGAATGGCCGAGAGGAGAATGCTGAGGTGGATGTGTGGTGTCACAAAAAAAGATAAGATCCGGAATGAATTAATCAGGGGGACAGTCAAAGTATTAAAGGTCTCAAAGAAAGCTCAGGAATGAAGACTGAAATGGTTTGGTCATGTCGTGAGGAGAGAGGATGAACATGTATGTAAAAGGTTATGAACATGGAGGTGGAGGGGCAGAAGAAGGAGGGGAAGGCCAAAGTTCAGGTGGAAAGATAAATTAAAGGGTCTAAGAGAACAAGATGTACATGGTAGAGGAAGATGGGGAAAGCTGATTACAAACAGCGACCCCATATAGAAATTGGAAAACCTGAAGGCAAAGAAGACCTGACTACCTAAATAGTGCATTTAAACATCATTACCTCTTGTATACTTCTTTCATTAAGATGAAAGCAAGGTTAATCACCATTTTGAGTTGTCATTAAACTGGCGAGGTACGTTAAATCACGAACTGTTATCTTAACACTACCGTCGAGTAATTTCAGCACAGAGAGGAATATAAGCAGTTTTGGAGAGAGAGAGAGAGAGAGAGAGAGAGAGAGAGAGAGAGAGAGAGAGAGATCGTGCAATTGATTCCGTTTCCCAACGAAATTATCATATAAGCTATCAATGGGACTGTCGTAAAGGCTTTGATGATCTGAAGCAAGATGACTGTTGTTGACTTGCTTGTTTGTTTCAATTGGGCCCTTTCTATACAGTTTATCTGGTTCCCCCAGCCATAATTTACTTTCGAAGATCACCGCACTCAATCCGAAGGGGTTCATCCCCAATCAATTTTCCACCTTTGTGGATGTAACAGGGGAAAGGATCTAAGTCATTCCCTTTGCTGGTTCTGAATAAAAGTGTTCGAACTCGGTGATTTACTGGTATTGACGTGCACGTAAGCTTAGTGGTGTGCTTTTAGGTTGTTTGTATTTGTGGGTGGAAAGTGATTGATCGGTGAATAATGAGACTAATATTGCAATTATGTGTTGAAAGACTTCAAAACGGATAAGGGACGTGACAGAATTTTTGTAATAGGTCGTTTTCATATTATCTGTCAAGATTACTATATTGAAATTCGTTCAGAAAAGTGGCTTATTATTGCAAAGAAATGTGATATGCATACAGTGTTAGAAATTTACTAAAGATTCATTTCTGCAATTCATGTATTTGATAAGAAACGTTTGATTGATTCAAAAAGGATTAACTGGTCATTATTAAGGCCGGAATTTTCTTCTTGTATTTGTTACTTTACTAATATCTTTGGAAAACTTTTACCATCATCAAACCTTTTGTACGCAATACTGTAATTAAACTCAAGCTAGCTCTCGGCCTATTGTCCTATATTTTGTGTCCGTGCTTTACTGGTGGTAATATGGTGATTTTAGCGCCTGCTTTTTGTGATTATAGTTGAGGTTCTTTGCGGACCTGAGGAGTTTTATTATAGGTTATCTAGATTGGTACTGGTTACAAATGGTAATACTTATGAAATTATGCTCTTAGAGCAGTTCTGGTCTGGAATATTGTGCTTGGATTCAAGGTTGTCACCCATGATTAGTTGATGGATGAATGCAACAGAGTTCTATCTCATGACAAATGGCCTTCCAATGGCCATGACTGAGGCTTATACCTGACATGAGTTGTCTGTAGTACGGGAGAGTTAGTTGTGGTGTATGTTGCCCTAGGTTATTAGAGAAGGGGGCCAGCGTATGGAGTGTGAGATGGGTACTAATAGCAATAATCTATCTCTCTACCTGGCACTTCACTCAATTTAAAGATATCCAACGTCAAGAAAACAGTAAGAAAACAAAAGGGGATTTTTGTTCTAACTGTTCCTCCCTACTTGACGAGGGACTCAGCCGAGTTTGGTTGGTACTGCCAGGGTGCCACAGCCCACCCTCCCCCGTTATCCACAACAAATTAAGCTTCATATGTTGACTTCCCTACTGCTATTATCTCGGTGGTCACCTTGGTAGTAGCAGGGCCTATTGGAATTGGGTCACAATTAGGCCATTCTTTCCTATTTCTAGCAAATCTTTTGCCTCTATCATGTCTATCCTCCTGTCACCTAGGGCTTTCCTCACTCCATCCATCTAACCAAACCTTGGTATTCCTATTGTACTTCTCCCATCAACTCTTGCATTCATCACCTTCTTCAGTAGACAGCCATTTTCCACCCTCTATACACGGCAAAACCCCCTTAACACATTCATATCCATTCTAGTTACTATTCATTTCTCACACCCGTTCTCACTCTCACTACGTTCCTAACCTTATTAAATCCATATACACCAGCCATACTCTTCAGACACACTATCTTGAACACATTCAATTTCTGTTTATTCATCACTTTAATTCCCCACAACTCCAATCCATACATTTCAGTGTGTACAATCTCTTTTTCATACAGAATATATTTAAATTCATCCCTAACCCTCTATTCTACACCACTCTCTTTACTGCCCCAATACTTTACCTCCTTCGTACACTCTCTTGATGTACATCTGCTTCCACTCCACCATTTGCAGCAACAACATAACTCAATTACTTAAACTGATCTACTTCCTCAAGTAATTCTCCATTCAACATGACATTCAGTGTAGCACCACCCGCCCTTCTCGTACATTTCATAACCTTACTCTTACCCATATTAACTCTCAACTTCCTTCTTTAACACACCTTCTAAACCCAGTCACTAATTGATATGGCATCTCCTCCGAGTCTGCAACCAATACAGTATCGTCTGCAAACGACTGATTAACCATCACCAATATTTTCTATCAGTGCTTTGCTCGTAATCCCTGACTAAGAACTGAAGTAAGAGGTTGGTTTTTGAATAGTTCACATGAATAATCACCCAGTTTTGTTTTAATGTGTAACGCAAGAGACCTTTGGATATTCAATGTTCATATATATTCCGTCTGGGAGTTGCTTAATATTCTCGAGCTCAGGTATTTTTCAAGTGTAACAAATTCATGTAAAAAATGAACAGGTGAGTTTGGAGGTCGGGAGTTCATGTAATTCGCCAGCTGTAATAATATATATATATATATATATATATATGCAATCACGGGTAGTCACACACTATCATCAACAACTATACTTGTGATCGTCCGCTACAAGACTGGGCATGCAAGGGGGCAATGCCACGGGAAACTATGGTAGATGTGTTGCGTATCATTCCTTTGATGTGATGGCATAAGACCAATAAATGGTGGATCGAGCTTGGTGCGTATCTTTGCATCATATTTCGATATGCAACAGTACAGCACTTTCCCATCCACACTGCTAACGATGATACGATACATGTGGATGTGGCTTAAGATTTCATCCTGTTTTATCCTTAATCTTATTAATACTACCTTACACTTTTTCAACCACACTCTACAAACTAATAACCCTAGAATTACAATACTCCTGCACATCTCCCTTACCTTTAATAACACAAATGGTAAAATCCAGTGGTAAATAACCTCCTGTCACTTTCTATACAGACAGACTGGGATATAAACATATTCTTGAAGACGTCGGAGCTTGGTATGAATGATATTGGGTCGTCGTGTCTCGAAAGTCAACAAGTGGATGAAGGCGTCATAGCTAAAATTAGATTTGGAAATGTATTACTTCTCTCATTATTAATTTTTGTTTACGTACAAGCTACTTAATGCAGAATATGATAATATATTGGCAGTGCTGTAACTTATATACAAAATTTGACTGGCACTCACATTCTCCATTTCCCTTTATTAATGTACATCAATATTGTATTGATGTACTTAATATTTGTGGTTCTCTCGAATTTCAAACTTTAAGAGAAATATTCACTTGGTTATTTTATGTGATAATTGAAATTTAAAAGGCAAATGCTTAAAAAATGCTACGAAGTTCTAATATTTTTCAATATTTTTAAAAACTAATATGGCTATCTAATATGAAATATAAGAAGAGCGCTTGACAGCTTGTAATATTAAATTTGAATAGTATTTTAGGATATGGTTTAATATTTATTTGTAAAACCTATAAAGGAAATGACGATTAGGCTTTAAAGTATCACATCCTACGTATACAATAGAAAATAGCACGCACACTATTATTTGGAGTAATTCGAAATTGTCTTTGTATGAAAATATTTGCAAGTTAGGGATTTTTATTTTAAGATTAGCAAAAGAGGAAATATTACTCCCCAATGTCTTTATGTTTTTCTCTTAAACATGTGATTATAACGCTTGATAGGTCTTCGTATCAAAAGTGCAACTAGCGATATATGTTTTTAGATTCGACTACGTTTGCTGCCTCACCAAATGGGACATGTCTGTTCCCCTTATACAAGTTGTTGCTACCAGGAAATTGCGCCTTTGCACGTTCTGCTGCACCTCTCGCCTATCCTGTTGGGAAAAGGAAAAAATCAAGCTTGTTTTTGGGTTGGTGGAAAGCAAAAAAGAACTAATTTTCCTTTTTATTGTTTAGGTGATTGCATCGTTATTGATGACCTGTGTGATTCTTGTTTGCTGTAATGTTATGTATTGTTGGAATATTCATCATTAATTTTCGTACCATTAGCCTGAAGGCATATGGAGTCTACTGCGATTTAACTTCGATAAATGTTAGTAACTATAGTCCATTTCTTTAAGCGAGTCATATTTGCATCGACTCGCAGCGGTGCCCTTTTAGCTTGGAAAAGTTTCCTGATCGCTGATTGGTTGGACAAGATAATTCTAACCAATCAGCGACCAGGACACTTTTCCGAGCTAAAAGGGCACCGTTGCGAGTCGGTGTAAATATAACTCGCTAAAAGAAATGGACTACACAAATACCAGTCATCAAAATATTAGAAAACGATAGGGAAAGAGCTTAACCGTGGAAGATTGGTTGGTTGAACTATTTTAGAATAGAATCTGTCAAATGAACCCTTACCCTTACATCTGTAAACATTTCACAAAAAACTTATGACCCTGAAGTACCTGCTAGGGATAGTTAGGAGGGTTTTGAAACCATAGAATATTGGCATTGTTCGAGTACAGCCATTTAAATAGCGTCATATAAGACAATGGGAGATCTAATTGCAGCATTATTAGACAAAAGATCTCTCGTTTTGGTCTGATAATTGAGTTCTTAATACAAGAAACAATGAAAAATACATTTAAAGATTATTTTAATGGTGGCATTTCCAGAAATCTCAGTTCTCAGAATTTTGTACTTTGACCGTAAAAAAATATATGGAAAACTTGGTACTTGCATTAAATAACTGTTACGTTGTGGAGACGTTCTCAGTGGGAGATCAATGGCAAATCAATCCTATCATTTGCGAACGTAGAGAACGGCGTTCAGGAATGTCAGGTGCTAATATGTTAAGCATCGAGATTAAGAAATAGTGGACTAGATGGTAACATCTGGAATGTATTGCTAAACTAAGAATTTTCTGGATTACAGTAAACATGAAATTAAAGTCACATCACAGATTTAAAGGTCGATCATGGATAGCAGAGGCAAAGGACAGTGACTATGCCCTATCGACTGACCATATATTCTTATGATTAGCTCCCCAAGCTCCCCTCTCCACCCAAGCTAGGAAGAGGGAGGGCCAGGCAATTGGCTGCTGATGACTCGGCAGGTAGACCTATATGTTCCCCCAAACCTCCCTTCATTAGGCCCGAAGTTGGTTGAGGTTGCAGACACAACAAGAACTTCAAAAGTTCAAAGTTGGAGCAAATGTTTTTATGTTGACCAGGCTGACAGGAGTCTTTTTATAGTTTATATATGACATATCTGTTTTTGACGTTGTTGATAGTTTATATAGGACATATCTGTTTGGATGTTTGTCCCTGTTTTTAGAATGATTTATTGTTAATTTTATTCTCATCATTTATTTATTTCCTTATTTCCTTTCCTCACTGGGCTATTTTTCCCTATTGGAGCCCTTGGGCCTATAGCATCTTGCTTTTCCAACTAGGGTTGTAGCTTGGATGATAATAATAATAATAATAATAATATTGAGTTTGAGCAGGACTCGATCTCCCGTCCAACTGAACGTCAGGCAGGGACATTTCAAATATGCACCCCGCCTCATTTTCCAGTCTGTTTATTTGGAATAGTTTTTCCGACTAGTTAGCAAAGCTACAACATAGCATCTTGCTTCTTATGCCTAATAGGGGAGTAACAATTGATACACTCCACGCAGTACACTCTAGGCGTTAATTACAGGCATTTTCATCATCTCTTCGGTGTCCTGCAAGAACTCACTCTGTGCTTCACCTATATTCCAGCTTTCATCCATATTGCTGTCCAACCTCCTTAACCTATTTTTATAATATAACTTGAAAGTTTCTCCGAAGTTTTAAAGTGTGCTGAATACCTCCCCCTGACCTAGCTCAGGCCCCATATAGCCCATAATTAGGCTAAAAAGTTTTGTTAAAGTTTTTATAGTTTATATTGGAGATTTATTTTAATCTTGTGGCTCTTCTTAGAATATTTTATTTTTCTGTTTCCTTTCCTCACTGAGCTATTTTCCCTGTAGGAGCCCCTGGGCTTAAAGCATCCCACTTTTCCAACTAGGGTTGTAGCTTAGCAAGTAATAATAATAATAATAATAATCCAATGCAAGCAAAACCAAACACCTGTATTGCATGCAGTATGTTTTATCTCTTACACATCATTTACTTTTAAAGCTAAAATAAGCAGAAATCCAGGCAAATGAGAAATTTAAATTTTGTTTTGAATTATGTGAGAGAAGCCGCTAATCCATCGATGGGAAATCCGAAAATTTTTGCTCCTTAATGGTTTTTATGCTTCCAGTTTTTCATTGGAATTCTTTGACCGGTTAATGCAAGGATTGCAACAACTCCATTAGCTCTGCTAGAAAAGTCCGCCTGTCAAGAGCTAGTGTTTGAACTCTCTCTCTCTCTTTCTCTCTCTCTCTTTCTCTCTCTCTCTCTCTCTCTCTCTCTCTCTCTCTCTCTCTCTATGATCAGAAAGATTATCTAGTGAATGGATTACAATTTTTTTTTTATGTTAAGACTTGAATCCTAAACATTATTTGTTATAATATTTCGGTTTGGTATTGCTTGATGACTCTCTCTCTCTCTCTCTCTCTCTCTCTCTCTCTCTCTCTCTCTCTCTCTCTCTCATTTTGTTTTGGCGCTATCATTACTATGATCTGAAAGGTTATCTAGTGAGTGAATTACATTAATCTTTTTATTTCATGTTAAGACTGGAATCCTCAACAATATTTGTTATAATATTTCGTTTTGGTATTGCTTGATGATTCTCTCTCTCTCTCTCTCCTCTCTCTCTCTCTCTCTCTCTCTCTCTCATTTTGTTTTGGCGCTATCATTACTATGATCTGAAAAGGTTATCTAGTAAATGGGTGACAAGATTTTTTTTTTATGTTAGGACTTTAATCCTGAATCCTAAACAATGTTTGTTAAAATATTTCGTTTTGGTATTATTTGATGATTCTCTCTCTCTCTCTCTCATTCTCTCTCTCTCTCTCTCTCTCTAGGGTTGTCATTATCTCCAACAAGCTCATATAGACCAAAATTGTAATTTGACAAAGACCTTCTTTAACAGTGCATGGAATCCATTAGAATTAAACATATGTTAGAGAGGAACCCTGGGCAACATTTGTCCAAGTCTCTGGCCATGTAAATAACAACCTTTGACGAGGTCACTAATCTGATTTGAAAGGGGAGGAAGC
>NC_090757.1:28644436-28656936 GCF_036898095.1 Palaemon carinicauda
CACATTTCATAGGTAGATAATGTTTCGATTATCCAATGTAAAAATATAAGCTAAAGACATTTTTGTTTACATTGGGTTGTCCATGCTGTAAGAAATAGAAAAGCACCAGACTGAATCTCCCTTTGTCAATATGTTGTATTTTATTGGGGCATCCTTTCATTCACTGTGTTATTTTTATATTATCGGTTAGAAGAAGCGAAACTAAGATTAATTAATTCATGTACGACGTGCTGTCATATGAAGGAAAGATTAGATGAGATTAATTTGCATTTATATAATATCAAGTCATTAGAATAGTCCTATTAAACAGTAAATGTCTTAATAAATAGCCCTCCCCCCCCAAAAAAAAACATGCAAGCTGGGAATAAACATATGTATATATATATATATATATATATATATAAAATAGTGTTAACCCTATTAATATAGGGATACCTTAACGCGGTGAAGAGGCTTGTGTATCGCCATGATCAGCAAAACTGTACTAGTCAGTGCCATCCATACTAGGTTGATTTGCTGTGAGCGGTCAGACGACAGTCTCCCCACTATTCACGAATCTGCACTTGGACAGCATGGTGAGGAAAACTGGCTAAACTCGTGACATGAATAAGGTCATGGACATATTGTCACTAAGTTAGCCTAACTTTCTGGAAATCACCAGAAAATAAACTTATTATTCTACACTTTATCCTTCTATGCTAAATCCAAGATCCTGACCGTTTGAGAGAGAGAGAGAGAGAGAGAGAGAGAGAGAGAGAGAGAGAGAGAGAATGATAATACCTTCTAAGTGGGCTGAAGAATAACTGATGGACACAACATGTAAGATATTGTATCTATTCATCGAGTTTGTGACGCATTTACTTCCACGAAAGATGTCTGGTTCCTGTTATCTATGTATTCCGATTTATTTAATTTTCTCTTCAAAGAAGTTTAAAAAAGTCGTGGTAAAAAGACGAGGGTCAATTTCAGACCACCTCTACTTTTATCAGGCGCTCTCAGTTGGCACAAAGAATTTTTTTTTCATTTTTTGTTGTTGTTGATTCGATGCGTGTTTTTATGTTTTTGGTTTTGTTTTTCCTTGATATCCAACCAACTGTAAGGGAATGCTGAATAATTGTTACCTCTTGATTGAACTAGAAGGCTTATATGTATGTGTGTATATATATATATATATATATACACATATATACATATATGTATATATACATATACATACACATGTAGATATATATATATATATATATATATACATATATATACATATATACATACATACATATATATATATATATATATATAATATTTAGCTAAGGTTGACTTAGTACGTATAGGAGCATTTATCTTTTTTTCTTTTTTTTTTTTTTTAAATTTATACTTCAGGATCCAAGAAAATAAAATTTCTAGGTTAAGATAAGTCTCCACCGCGCTGAGCAAATTAAATTGTAAATTTTAGCATGGTAATGTTACGTGGATTGACTGTTTAGATTTACGTAATTTGTAAATAGAAGAAAAACAAGAAAGTATAGAAAAAAAAACTTTAAAGAACATTTCGTCCAGTATGATGGCATTCTAGCCTTCTCAGTTTTTTTGTTACGAAAGTTTATTATTATTATTATTTTATTATTATTATTATTATTATTATTATTGTTGTTGTTGTTGTTGTTGTTGTTTTTATTATATATTATTATTATTATTATTAACTAAGCTACAACCCTGATTGGAAAAGGAGGATGCTATAAACCCAAGGGCCCCAACAAGGAAAATTACCCAGTGAGGAAGGAAATAAGGAAACAGATAGAGTATTGTGCCTGAGTGTACTTTCAAACAAGAGAACTCTAACATAAGACATTGGAAGACCATGGCACAAAGGCTATGGCTCTACGCAACGCAATTCCAAAGAACAATGGTTTGATTTTGGAGTAGCCTTCTCCTAGAAGAGGTCCCTACCATAGTTGAAGAGTCTCCTCCACCCTTAACAAGAGGAAAGTAGCCACTGAACTATTGCAGTGCAGTAGTTGAACTCTTGAGCGAAGAAGAATGTTTGGCAATCTCAGTGTTGTTAGGTGTATGGGATGAGGAGAAATATGGAAAGAATAGGCCTGACTATTCGCTGTGTGTAGGTAAAATAAAAAGAGCAATAGAGAGAGGGGGAGTCCAATGTGGTACTATATGGCCAGTCAAAGGACCTAATAGCCCTCTAGCTGTAGTATCGTAACTGGTAAAACTTTGTCTGCTTTCAATATTGGGTAGGAACGTTCCATATCTTGGTTTTATATTTTTCTGTAACACCACATTAACATTTCTTATTTCGAAACGAATACCAGTGCGACTGTTACGTTACTATCAATTTGTCAAGAATCGTAAACTAGCAACGTCGCCTCAAGAAAGCATAATACCTGACTGATAAAGAGTGAAAACGGAAGTAAAGGGATTAATTCAAAAGCTTATTCATAAATCACTAGTCTGTTACATTGAGGCTTCTGTCGGCAACGGTAGACTTGGTGGCGGTTACCAAGACACCCACAAGAAAGGGGAAAGGACTCTGCGCAACGGGAAAGTCGTAGCTAAAATAGATATAAAAATAAATGTCCACAAGGCTCTGGATAAAGGTGGTAGGAGAGGCAAAGGATCAGTTATCAGAAAGATAGGCAGGGGGAATCTCGTGAGGTTTGTGTTAAAAAGTTAAAATTGACTTAAAATTCAGATTTCATATGGCCTCTTGGTAGTGTTTCTAGAGAGAGAGAGAGGGAGAGAGAGAGAGAGAGAGAGAGACTATCGATAATGAGGGGAAATAGTTTGGGTAATTGTAGTTAGAGAAGCTAGTAGAGATGATTGAATAAGTTAGAATACGCAAAGATAAGATCATTCATCTGCTCTTTTTGAATGTAGATTAATCTCAGCAGCCGTCGTTTTTATTCATTTTTTTAGTGTTCTGTCAGTTGAATGGCCATTCGTCCTCTCGGCTTTGTTTTTACTGACTCGGTCTTTTAAACCAGGTAAAATTTTGACATTGGAATGGTAAGACTGTCCTTTACCCTGGAATTCATCTTTAATTTTATTCATATTTTCACCAATAGATTGATTGATTTAAAGTTTTCAGGCATCCTGACATCTAAGGTCATTGACGCCGTCACTAATAGAGCCGTTTTGAATTGAAGCCTTTACATAGGATCGCTTTCATGTTATTCTCATGTTTTCCTTATATAATCCTATTATTTGGCTAACACCTCTTATTTCTGGTGTTTGAAATTAGCATTTTTGGCGTATGTTTTCTAATTATTTATACAATGATTTTGTTTACATAGAAATAGAGATAGTTCAGTATACAAATAATATAACTCTTGTTGAAGTTATTACTTTTCCACTGTCGTGAAATAACGTGTTGTGTATTTAGCGGTTATTAGGCGAACTCCCACAGAACCGATGATTCGCATTGTGTCCCTACTCCGGAATTCTTATAGCATTGTTCTGTAGAATTCTGATTATTCGTCAACACTGTCTTGGTGCTACTTTTAACCCGAAGCTTTGCATGTCCAAGAACACAGTAAATATATAATTCTCTGCTCTTAAAAAGTAAGATTTTGATATATCAAAATTTCTTGTAAACGTTAAAAAAGTCGTTGGTACCAAACAAAGATTTCTCGTCTGTTCTGTCATTGGTGGAACGTTTTACTCCTTAACTATTGTCAAGTTATGTCTGGTATCTTTTATCTTTGATACAAAATGAAATCAGTGTCTGTAGGAATTTTGTTTGGTCCTCTTCCTGGGTTTTTATCATTTTCACTTCTCTCTTATTTTTGTATTATGAGAGAAGTTACAGCCCCTCCTTTCAAAGAGCTTGTACTAAGAGATACAGCAATCAACATTCTGGTGAGGTGACACCATGCTTTACTGGCTGTAGAAGAAAGTCACTGGAGGGGTGTCACCAATTCCAAAGTAAATATGCAGTTGAAAACAATCTCTCTCTCTCTCTCTCTCTCTCTCTCTCTCTCTCTCGGCGTCAATGACCTCAGATGTCAGGATGCCTGAAAACTTTAAATCAATCAATCTCTCTCTCTCTCTCTCTCTCTCTCTCTCTCACCAATTCCAAAGTAAATATACAGTTGAAAGCAATCGCTCTCTCTCTCTCTCTCTCTCTCTCTCTCTCTCTCACCAATTCCAAAGTAAATATACAGTTGAAAGCAATCTCTCTCTCTCTCTCTCTCTCTCTCTCTCTCTCTCTCTCTTCTTTTCTAGTTTGATGCTCAATATCACCATTTCACATCAAAGGAAGACTTTACAGTATAAATGTAGAAAATGAATATGTTCCCAGACGTTTTGCAATATTACATTTCCACGGTGGATTTATTCGAGTGCAGTAAAGCGTGAAAAGAATATTTTTCTTATGGATCCATAATTGAATGAAATGCGAAGCGTACATAATGGTTTTCTGCTTACATTCAATTTGTGTCATTCCCCTCAGATATTCAGTTTGTGCTTATATATAATTCCCTATTTTGTTAAAACACAAAGCGCTCAACTCTTACTTCGGGAAATATTTTATGGTAAATGTCTTGTGTGTGTATATATATATATATATATATATCATTTGTTTGTATATATGTGTATATATAATATATATATATATATATATATATATGTATATATGTATGTTTATACACACAGTATATATGTAACGATGCTATAAGACTAAGGGCTCCAACAGGGAAAATAGTCCAATGAGGAATGGAAAGAAATAAATTGCAAGAGAGATAATGAACAATTAATATATCTTAAAAACAGTAACAACATTAAAATAAACATTTCATACATAAATTATTAAGAGAGAATTATGTCAGCGTCTTCAACATAAAACATCCGCTGCAAGTTTCTGCCAAAAGATGTTCAGTTACATTAGTTAGTGAATTATGAAAATTGGGCGGTAATCATATGATCAGATGAAGGACCAGGAAGGGCTAGACAATGGCTGTTGATGACTCAGCGGGTAGACCTATAGGGTCCCCTAACCCCCATTCCTAGCTCAAAAGGATGGTGAAGTTACAGACACTACGAGAAACTATCGAACTCGAGCAAGTCTCGAACTCTCGTCCAATAGATAGTCTGGCAGGGACGTTTTCAAAGGCTATCACAACCCAGTGGTTATATATTACTATTTTCGTCCTTAAGGAAAGATCTGACGGAATATTCCGTTGTGGTTGAATTTATTTCATAAGTTTAAAGGGTACTCATGAGAAGCTGTGGCAAGGGCAAGGTCATTGAGACGGAACCTACATACTCTTGATCTAACACCCATGCAAGGACCAGGTAGGACCAACCAATGTATTCGGATTACTCCACTTGATGGGCTTGTATAACCCGCGAAGTCACTCATCTCTAGCTATTATGGAGAGTAAAGTTGCGATTATCAGTGAAATTTATGATGCCATTAGGCAAGCTTTAACTTGGTACCAAAGAATGCGAATTGCCAACGATTCCACTGTCTAGATTATCACAGCTTTTATCAGCGTTGCATATGGAACTTATCTGTACTTTTGAGATTTTTCAACAAACCATATAGTATAATCACTGGTAAGTTTATGAATCTAACGTTTTTCCAGAATATTACTGTTCTTCCTCTTGCTGTTTGTGCTATTTATAGAAGGTATCAAACAGACAGTAAAAAAGTGGAAAAAAGGTATTTTAAGTTAAGGCAGCGTTTGACAGCTTTGTGGTTTGAAATAATATTCGAACTATTAAAAGCACAAGTCTAAAACATCGCTTTTACAAAAATCTTATTTCAAAAAAGGTCTTTTTCTTTTAAAATCAATATGGAAATTTTGAAGTACTTTTAATTCAGAAATATTTATTTTCAATGTAAATGTTAACATATTCTTCTTAGTTATGGCACTTAGTTCTAAGACAATGAAGACAACTTCCTTGTACAAAACTAGACGCAATTCAGCAAGTTAACAGCCATAAATGTTCCCGGTCGACAAAATGATTACAGCCATGACGCAATGAATGTGAATGGGATTAGTTCGTATTTGATGTTGAAAACTTTTAAAATATGAAAATAGGTCTCATTACCTGCAAGGTAGGTTCTTAATGGAAACCAGTATATGGAGATGAAATAGTAATAAAGGGAATTACTGGAGATTCGGCTTGATATATGGAATTTGGTAGCCAAAAAGTATGGACATTCAGTTTTCTTATTTGGATTACCAGGTTGACTTTTTAATCCATTTCCTGTTTTTTTTTTATTTGGATTACCAGGTTGACTTTTTAATCCATTTCCTGTTTTTTTTTATTTGGGATTACCAGGTTGACTTTTTAATCCATTTCCTGTTTTTTTTTTATTTGGATTTCCAGGTTGACTTTTTAATCCATTTCCTGTTTTTTTTTTTATTTGGATTACCAGGTTGACTTTTTAATCCATTTCCGGTTTTTTTTTTTTGGATTACCAGGTTGACTTTTTAATCCATTTCCTGTTTTTTTTTTATTTGGATTACCAGGTTGACTTTTTAATCCATTTCCTGTTTTTTTTTATTTGGATTACCAGGTTGACTTTTTAATCCATTTCCTGTTTTTTTTTTATTTGGATTTCCAGGTTGACTTTTTAATCCATTTCCTGTTTTTTTTTATTTGGATTACCAGGTTGACTTTTTAATCCATTTCCGGTTTTTTTTTTTTGGATTACCAGGTTGACTTTTTAATCCATTTCCTGTTTTTTTTTTTATTTGGATTACCAGGTTGACTTTTTAATCCATTTCCTGTTTTTTTTTTATTTAGATTTCCAGGTTGACTTTTTAATCCATTTCCTGTTTTTTTTTTATTTAGATTACCAGGTTGACTTTTTAATCCATTTCATGTTTTTTTTTATTTGGATTACCAAGTTGACTTTGTGATCCTTTTCCAGTTTTCCAATTTGGATTACAAGGTTGACTTTTTTATCCTTTTCCTGTTTTCGGATTTGGATTACAAGGTTGACTTTGTGATCCTTTTCCAGTTTTCCGATTTGGATTACAAGTTTGACTTTGTGATCCTTTTCCAGTTTTCCGATTTGGATGACAAGGTTGACTTTGTGATCCTTTTCCAGTTTTCCGATTTGGATTACAAGTTTGACTTTGTGATCCTTATCCAGTTTTCCGATTTGGATTACAAGGTTGACTTTGTGATCCTTTTCCAGTTTTCCGATTTGGATTACAAGTTTGACTTTGTGATCCTTTTCCAGTTTTCCGATTTGGATTACAAGTTTGACTTTGTGATCCTTTTCCAGTTTTCCGATTTGGATGACAAGGTTGACTTTGTGATCCTTTTCCAGTTTTCCATTTGGATTACCAGGTTGACTTTGTGATCCTTTTCCAGTTTTCCGATTTGGATTACAAGTTTGACTTTGTGATCCTTTTCCAGTTTTCCGATTTGGATTACCAGGTTGACTTTGTGATCCTTTTCCAGTTTTCCATTTGGATTACCAGGTTGACTTTGTGATCCTTTTCCAGTTTTCCGATTTGGATTACAAGTTTGACTTTGTGATCCTTTTCCAGTTTTCCGATTTGGATGACAAGGTTGACTTTGTGATCCTTTTCCAGTTTTCCGATTTGGATTACCAGTTTGACTTTGTGATCCTTTTCCAGTTTTCCATTTGGATTACCAGGTTGACTTTGTGATCCTTTTCCAGTTTTCCGATTTGGATTACCAGTTTGACTTTGTGATCCTTTTCCAGTTTTCCGATTTGGATTACAAGATTGACTTTGTGATCCTTTTCCAGTTTTCCGATTTGGATTACAAGATTGACTTTGTGATCCTTTTCCAGTTTTCCGATTTGGATTACAATATTGACTTTGTGATTCTTTCCAGTTTTCCGATTTGGATTACCAGGTTGACTTTGTGATCCTTTTCCTAACCTGCAGAGTCCTGAGATCGGTGCTGGGCTGGAGAAAGCAATATAGGCACATTTTTGATTAGTATATTGTACATCGTTGCCTAAAATAGTGAATTTTGTATCAGTCAAGTTTTCTGGTGGGGGAGCAAGGTCGGTTGATGGGCATGCAGCCTTCTCCATCATGGCAAAGTATTAAAAGGTTAGCACTTTTAAAAGCCACTCTTTTCTTTGGGAGAAAGGAATATGTAATGTGTACTCACACACTTTATATATATATAGATATATATATATATATATATATGTATATATATATATATATATAGGCTACATACATATATATATAGGCTACATATATATATATATAAATATATATATATATATATATATATATGTAGCCTGATTCTTGCTCTTTAGTATATAAGGGATATAATAGTAAATGGAATACTGTACAGTGGATTTAGAATGACATCACGCTTGAAAATCGGTCTGTCTCTCTGAAGGTCGTTATGGGAGATAAACGTCACTTGCTTTTAATTTAGTTATGATGTTCTTAATTGATTCAAGTATATAAGTTGCTATTTTTTAATACCCTGTCCCCTGGTGGTAAACTTTTAGTCGCCTTCCGCAGTCACTGGATTATTTTCACTTATTTGAGTTTACATTTGGGGACGCTTTTTTCATTTCCTTCATTTTTTTCATTTCATGTTTAGTATTTAAAGACGATATGTTACAGAGAGAGAGAGAGAGAGAGAGAGAGAGAGAGAGAGAAAGAGAGAGAGAGAGAGAGAGAGAGAGAGAGAGAGAGCGCATAATTGCAATCAATTTCATGCTGGGTTAAATTATATATATATATATATATATATATATATTTATATATATATATATATATAGAGAGAGAGAGAGAGAGAGAGAGAGAGAGAGAGAGAGAGAGAGAGCATAACTGCCATCTATTCCATTCTGAGTTAATTTTTATCAATTGGATTTTCTCGTCATAACGCTTAATCAGTTTGCCCAATATTTCTATTTTAGAGAGTTAATTAATGCGCAAGAAAAACTGTAGACGAACGGAGGAACAATATTAAAAAGCTGAAAGAAAAAAAAATCAATATAAAAATCGCTATTGTTTACCCCCGTTCCTGATACTCCGAGTTCCAGTTCTGTGTGTACAATCCTTTGTTTGTAGTCAATATTCCACTATTTTCATTTAATTACGCCGCTTTTTCGTGTAATTCTGTTATTTACGCTACAGACGCATATTTTCGAATCTCTCTCTCTCTCTCTCTCTCTCTCTCTCTCTCTGTGTGTGTGGTGTTAATTGATGCTGTAGCGATGAATTTATGCTTCAGTAACCACAACTGAGCTTTGACATAGAGCTCTATCGGGTTTATTTCATCTGGCACAGGATGTAGGATGGAATAAATAATAAAATAAAAAGAGATATATCAATTTTCCATTAGTTTTATTATACTAAAATATATCGAGATTTATTTACCACTCATTTTATTATTAGATTATAACGTAAAAAGGAATGAATTAATTCACGTAATTTCATTTTATTTTCCATTGCTTTTATCATGCTAAATTATAGAGAGAGAGAGAGAGAGAGAGAGAGAGAGAGAGAGAGATGATTTATCCTTGATTTCATCATTAAATTATAGGATGAACACCTGACTTTGAATAAAAATCGAAAGAATGAATTCTGTTGTTTTTTCTTTTAATATTTTAAAATTTTATTTTTGGAGTTGCGACACTAGAAAAAAAGTTGACCGAAAAATGTTTTGGAACTCCTCTTTTTTTTTTTTTTTTTTTTTTTTTTTTTTTTTTTTTTTTTTTTTTTTTTTTTTTTTTCTGAAGTCTTTCACATCACTTCTCCCTTTTTCGTCTTCTCAGTGACCCTATTTTATCCTTGTATAACTTTTGTTCATATATATTCATTTATTAAGAATGATTGGGTTAAATTATTGTGCATAAGTATTTTAGTCAAAGCGAAAAGTTTGGCCACCTCTTTAGCTCCATTAACTAGTTGGTTTATATAAATTGCCATTAAAATGTCAAAGGTCAAAGCCCAAAATAAAATATTTAAGGAACTTTTTTTTTTTTTTTTTTGCTTTTTGTAAAGGACATCTCTCAAAACTTAGAAATTAACGGTAATTAGCATAATCAGGAAGAAAGCTTTTCTTTATGATAGTTGATAGGAATGTTTTCTACAATGAAAAATGACCATAAAAGGGAGTTTTAAAAACAGTGTAATCTGAACTACTTGAACATAAGGGTTTTCATAATGAGAAGAAAGAGAAAGGAACGAGGGGCCCACTGCTAACGTTGATATCTTAGTAATTTGACACTTTTATGAGATCCTTTTATTAACTTAACAGTTTAGACATCAATTAAGATTGCACATTTCAGATGAGGTCTCTGTCTGTCACCCAAATCAATCTCTATTACATGCTGTTTTTTGGGTTCAAGCTATGTCGTCCTGATGGAAGGTCCCTTCGGCTGCTTCCTACTGTATAATATTTTTGCGATTGATATTGCAAGAGAATTACCGTCAGGTATCACGGGGTTCTAACCCCCGGAACGACTATCCGAAGATATCGTGTATAATCAGGGACGTATTAATTGATAACCATAGATATCTGCACCCCGAATACACTTTACCCAGTCTAATCCTCTAAGGGGAAGGATAAGTGGTGAGGAGCCGTTACATATCCTAAGATAACCATAGATATCTGCATCCCGAATAGACTTTACCCAGTCTAATCCTCTAAGCCTAAGGGGAAGGATAAGTAAGGAGCCGTTACATATCCTATCACCTTTTGGTGCTCCCATACAACCCTGCCGCTTCATTCCTTTGTTTGCAGCTAGACGATACTGTTCTGTATTTTACGGACGACGGAGTACTTATCTTGCGTATGATTGCGTGAATTTTTATGTGTTTTTCTCTTCTTCAACTAAGATTGCAGCTTACACTTTATTAAATTCCTTATGTCTAATCTGGGTATAAAACTCTTGCACCATCATTCATTTAGTTCTTTATATATGATGCATAAGATTTTTCATTCTGACTATTCTTTGCATTCGCAGCTTCTAATACTGTCTCCCCCCCCCCCTTTCATAGTACTAGTTAGACTGTAAAGATCCTAAATTAACTAATGATTGTCCTTTGTGATCTTTTAATTTTTCATTGGCTCTAATGCACTCTAAATGTAAACCTAACCTAAGATCATACAAAAGTTACATTGCAACATATTCAGAGTTATACTGAGTAATAAGTTGTGTTACACTGAATATTATTTATAGTTCAGTTCGTCATCATGGTTCATGAAATCTTCAAAGGAATTAAAGTTAATCCCTGCAAAATCTTCTCTAACATGCGAGAGCAAAGGACAGTTCAAGATGACACGAATCTCATCCTGATCCATTGGGGAGAAGGCGTTCCTCTAGGGGAATTCTTGACCATCGTCCCAATCTCAACTTTAAGGGGGTGAGAACTCAGTCGTAATCGCTTATAAGAAATTCAATATTGCTCTGGAATAAATGCGTGTACTGTGTTCTTGTACAATGCTGGACACTGCATGTAGGTTGAGCTGTTTGTAAGTCATTCGTCGAGTTGACTCAAAGTTGATTTTAGTTTTTGTTTTGCGTCTATTATTGAATCCTCTTGGGTTCTCTGTAACTGGTCAATGCAGATGCCCATCGCAGATTGTACTTCTATCGCCTTATTTATGACGGTAGCAAAGTAGCTCCTGTCATAGTTTGGTCGAGAAAAGTATAGCTCTTTTTATTCTTGAGAAATCATGTTGCACTCGGTTCTCCGGATTCTAAATCCACTAAATCAGAGCAGACTGTTTTTTTCTGACACTTAGGAGGTCACGCAAACTACTCACTTGGGTAAGCATTACTGGCAGCTTTCAAATTAGATGACATCCAAGTCTCAGACCCATAAGAATTGAATTATTTAATCCTGCAGACCAGACCTTTCGTTTACATTAAAAGGAGCATCATTATCTTTAGATAGAAAGGACCGTAGCTTCCGCAGTCTCTTTGAATGCTTCTTTATATGCTCTTCAACCTGTTAGTATATGGGAGCAATCTTGATTTGATTGCCCAAATAAGTATACTTGTCACAAACTTCTACCGTTATTTCGTTAAAAACGAGAGGGTTGGGGTCCTTAATGTTAACGCACATTAGCTTGGTCTTTTTGTTGTTAACCTTCATATCATATTCCTTACAATAATTCAACTCATTTTGAAAATTCCACCTGATACCTAATTCTGTGGTGCTGACTAATACAGTATCACCCATCAGTAATAACAGGTGTAAACATTCAAGCCAACCGTCCTGACCATAGTCCTTGACCATACGAATTATTGGGTGGGCGTAAGCTATGAAAAAGAAGCACGAACTGGGAATACCTTGTCTGACTCCTGCCTCTATTGTACTATTGCCAATAATACTTGATGCCATCTCCAAGGAATTTTGAATGGGTCTAACCATGTTTGGCCCACATCCCATTTGTTGCAGTAATCCTAAAAGTGTCCTCCTGATTATTATATACAATGGAGCTTTTGTCTTTCATGCAATGTCTATTAAGAGCGCAGAATAAGAATTTGCTCTTCGCAGCCCCGCCCCTTCTTG